>NC_092240.1:47730058-47735058 GCF_036320965.1 Panulirus ornatus | reverse complement strand
TCGTAAATCAGTCCATTTCTTCACCATCGAAGTACACGCCCATCTATGTCGTAAATCAGTCCATTTCTTCACCATCGAAGTTCATGTCCATCTATGTCGTAAATCAGTCCATTTCTTCACCATCGAAGTACACGTCCATCTATGTCGTAAATCAGTCCATTTCTTCACCATCGAAGTTCATGTCCATCTATGTCGTAAATCAGTCCATTTCTTCACCATCGAAGTACACGTCCATCTATGTCGTAAATCAGTCCATTTCTTCACCATCGAAGTACACGTCCATCTACGTCTTTTCGTTTCGTAACCTTTACGATTTGGAATTGAAAATACAAATAGGTACACATCATGCCCTTCCCCTCCCGTCATACATATTCCTTCGATCATGAAAGAAGTCATGCGCGGTCGTCCGACGTGAGCAACATCGTCGTAAACCACGTTGAGAATCGATTGGTTTAAAGCGAGGGTCTTCTCAATGGTTTATCCGTTTTATCCTGAAAAAGGGATGGTTTTCCATCAGTTCACCAGACGTAAAGTTAAGCTAACTGGACGATCCGGGCAGTGACTCAATACCCCCCTTCCCCACCTTTTTTTTTATGAATATTGATGTTACATTGGAAGATTTCCATTCCGCTGGAAGATTTCCAGCAGCAAGCGACTTATTGCAAAGAGCAGCCAAAGGTGGAACTGTCTCGTTTTTCTCCTTTAGTGTCCTTGGATAAGATTTATCTGAGCTTTTCATTCCATTTAGCGTAGATACTTTATCTTCATCTCTGATTTCAATATGTTGCATAAACGGTTTTCCCATCTCAGCAATGGAGATGGATTCAGGACATGGCTCACTCCACTTTCAACTGTAAATGCAAGATGCCCATAAATTGTTTATGATCTTCGTTGTCTTGAACCATGTTGCCATTTTCTGTGATCGAATGACCCCGTTGATTGGGTAATCACCCTCTTACTTCTAACGTAAAACTCCTTTTCGGTTTCTTTGGCTACTTTCAGCAATAAAGTCTTCGTACGGACGTTTGCTTTGGTGTCTAAATCACTTTAGTTTCTTTTCGTAAATTTACGAAATTTACTCTGTCTTGAGTATTTGTCTCTGTGAAATTTCTCACGAGCTATTTTAGACAACAAACACTTCATTATGTCACTGCGCTACCACAATGGCCTCGTTTTGGAACCAGACCGTCGTATATGGACATATGCACTGGCACATCCGTTATGTTCCTCCCACTGCTTTGAAAGTATTACTGAAGCGCAGAAGGGTGAAAATCATGGGACACACGAAATCCAATGAACCTTGCGTGTCTGTGTGTGTGTGTGTGTGTGTGTGTGTGTGTGTGTGTGTGTGTGTGTGTGTGTGTGCAGGAAAGATAGGAGCAACAAGAGTGTTAGAGACGCCAGCCAGGATGCTGAGGGTTTAACGATCCCGCCGTATCGGAGGTTTGGCCAAAGAGACCAATGACCGGACACCGGATCAAAGGCTTTCACTATCGCCAGGAGGAGGAGGAGGAGGCAGGGAGGAAGGAAGGAAGGAGGAAAAGGAGGATAGGGGCAGAAAACTGGCGTCTTAGGATCACTGGGATATATCGCGCAGGACTTTGCGACACCAAGAACTAAAGAAATAAAATTTCCCTTTCAGGCATTAAGACATCTATTTCCAAGCGAATGAATGCGTTCTAAACACTGAATACATATGTATCACAGTGAAGTACACGTACAGCGAAGGAAGTGGAGAGTTTCTTATGAGTTTGTTGTATACGTGTTAGGGAAAGACTGAGTCATCTTTACGAGAAATATATACCATTATGGAAGTCGACTGACAGAGGGTATGCATCTCGACAGATAAGAGAGAAATGACACACACACACACACACACACACACACATATATATATACCATAGCCTATCGGTTAGCATCCCAGCCTCTTGCATAGGGGTCCCGGGTTCGATCCTGGCTGTTGAAGGTTTGTATGTTCTATGAAGGTGCGCGTTCATATGCACTTTGTTCATATATATATATATATATATATATATATATATATATATATATATATATATATAGAAGCAGTGAAAAGTTTTTATCGAGGATGTAAGGCATGTGTACGTGTAGGAAGAGAGGAAAGTGATTGGTTCTCAGTGAATGTAGGTTTGCGGCAGGGGTGTGTGATGTCTCCATGGTTGTTTAATTTGTTTATGGATGGGGTTGTTAGGGAGGTAAATGCAAGAGTTTTGGAAAGAGGGGCAAGTATGAAGTCTGTTGGGGATGAGAGAGCTTGGGAAGTGAGTCAGTTGTTGTTCGCTGATGATACAGCGCTGGTGGCTGATTCATGTGAGAAACTGCAGAAGCTGGTGACTGAGTTTGGTAAAGTGTGTGGAAGAAGAAAGTTAAGAGTGAATGTGAATAAGAGCAAGGTTATTAGGTACAGTAGGGTTGAGGGTCAAGTCAATTGGGAGGTGAGTTTGAATGGAGAAAAACTGGAGGAAGTGAAGTGTTTTAGATATCTGGGAGTGGATCTGGCAGCGGATGGAACCATGGAAGCGGAAGTGGATCATAGGGTGGGGGAGGGGACGAAAATTCTGGGAGCCTTGAAGAATGTGTGGAAGTCGAGAACATTATCTCGGAAAGCAAAAATGGGTATGTTTGAAGGAATAGTGGTTCCAACAATGTTGTATGGTTGCGAGGCGTGGACTATGGATAGAGTTGTGCGCAGGAGGATGGATGTGCTGGAAATGAGATGTTTGAGGACAATGTGTGGTGTGAGGTGGTTTGATCGAGTAAGTAACGTAAGGGTAAGAGAGATGTGTGGAAATAAAAAGAGCGTAGGTGAGAGAGCAGAAGAGGGTGTTTTGAAATGGTTTGGTCACATGGAGAGAATGAGTGAGGAAAGATTGACCAAGAGGATATATGTGTCGGAGGTGGAGGGAACGAGGAGAAGAGGGAGACCAAATTGGAGGTGGAAAGATGGAGTGAAAAAGATTTTGTGTGATCGGGGCCTGAACATGCAGGAGGGTGAAAGGAGGGCAAGGAATAGAGTGAATTGGAGCGATGTGGTATACCGGGGTTGACGTGCTGTCAGTGGATTGAATCAAGGCATGTGAAGCGTCTGGGGTAAACCATGGAAAGCTGTGTAGGTATGTATATTTGCGTGTGTGGACGTATGTATATACATGTGTATGGGGGGGGGGGGGTTGGGCCATTTCTTTCGTCTGTTTCCTTGCGCTACCTCGCAAACGCTGGAGACAGCGACAAAGCAAAAAAAAAAAAAAAAAAAATAATATCAATAATAATAACAATAATAATAATACTAATACTAATAAAAATAATGATAATAATAATAATAATAATAATAATAATAATAATAATAATAATAATACAATAATAATAATAACAATAATAATAATAATAATAATAATAATAATAATAAAGATAAAAATGGTAATAATAATGATAATAAAGATAATAATGGTAATAATAATAATAATAATGATAATAATAACACATGAAGATCCTCATATTTAAGTTTCGATATGATCATCAGTACATTTCACAATCACATACATCATTGCGTTTTCCATTTTCGTATTATATTAACCCCAGGACCCCCCTTTGCAGGTAGAGGCCTTAGTTCTAATACAGAACCACGTCTTACAGGACCACTCCTGCAACATTTCTCTCGTCTTCCTACCCTCGAAGGTCCCACCCGTCTCTCCCTCTGTCTCAATGACCCACCTCTCCTCTGCCAGTACATTTCTTTTGACCTCCTTTCCTCGAAGGTCCCACCCGTCTCTCCCTCTGTCTCAATTACCCACCTCTCCTCTGCCAGTACATTTCTTTTGACCTCCTACCCTCGAAGGTCCCACCGGTCTCTCCCTCTGTCTCATTGACCCACCTCTCCTCTGCCAGTACATTTCTCTGGACTTCCTATCCTCGAAGGTCCCACCCGTCTCTCTCTCTGTCTCATTGACCCACCTCTCCTCTGCCAGTACATTTCTCTCGTCTTCCTACCCTCGAAGGTCCCACAAGTCTCTCCCTCTGTCTCATTGACCCACCTCTCCTCTGCCAGTACATTTCTCTCGTCTTCCTACCCTTGAAGGTCCCACCCGTCTCTCCCTCTGTCTCATTGACCCACCTCTCCTCTGCCAGTACATTTCTTTTGACCTCCTATCCTCGAAGGTCCCACCCGTCTCTCCCTCTGTCTCAATTACCCACCTCTCCTCTGCCAGTACATTTCTTTTGACCTCCTACCCTCGAAGGTCCCACCCGTCTCTCCCTCTGTCTCAATTACCCACCTCTCCTCTGCCAGTACATTTCTTTTGACCTCCTTTCCTCGAAGGTCCCACCCGTCTCTCCCTCTGTCTCATTGACCCACCTCTCCTCTGCCAGTACATTTCTCTCGTCTTCCTACCCTCGAAGGTCCCACAAGTCTCTCCCTCTGTCTCATTGACCCACCTCTCCTCTGCCAGTACATTTCTTTTGACCTCCTATCCTCGAAGGTCCCACCCGTCTCTCCCTCTGTCTCATTGACCCACCTCTCCTCTGCCAGTACATTTCTCTGGACTTCCTATCCTCGAAGGTCCCACCCGTCTCTCCCTCTGTCTCATTGACCCACCTCTCCTCTGCCAGTACATTTCTTTTGACCTCCTATCCTCGAAGGTCCCACCCGTCTCTCCCTCTGTCTCATTGACCCACCTCTCCTCTGCCAGTACATTTCTCTGGACTTCCTATCCTCGAAGGTCCCACCCGTCTCTCCCTCTGTCTCATTGACCCACCTCTCCTCTGCCAGTACATTTCTTTTGACCTCCTATCCTCGAAGGTCCCACCCGTCTCTCCCTCTGTCTCATTGACCCACCTCTCCTCTGCCAGTACATTTCTTTTGACCTCCTATCCTCGAAGGTCCCACCGGTCTCTCCCTCTGTCTCATTTTGGTTACGATTTCACAAAACACAACCAAGAGTCTTTGTGTATTGAGTGTGTGCTAAGTTATCTTCACCATAGAT
>NC_092240.1:47695058-47722558 GCF_036320965.1 Panulirus ornatus | reverse complement strand
CTGAAGACTGTAACAATAGAAGGATCCAATCCTGAAGACTGTAACAATAGAAGGATCCAATCCTGAAGACTGTAACAATAGAAGGATCCAACCCTGAAGACTGTAACAATAGAAGGATCCAATCCTGTAGACTGTAACAATAGAAGGATCCAATCCTGAAGACTGTAACAATAGAAGGATCCAATCCTGTAGATTGTAACAATAGAAGGATCCAACCCTGAAGACTGTAACAATAGAAGGATCCAATCCTGTAGACTGTAACAACAGAAGGATCCAATCCTGAAGACTGTAACAATAGAAGGATCCAATCCTGAAGACTGTAACAATAGAAGGATCCAATCCTGTAGACTGTAACAATAGAAGGATCCAATCCTGAAGACTGTAACAATAGAAGGATCCAATCCTGTAGACTGTAACAATAGAAGGATCCAATCCTGAAGACTGTAACAATAGAAGGAACCAATCCTGTAGACTGTAACAATAGAAGGATCCAATCCTGTAGACTGTAACAATAGAAGGATCCAATCCTGAAGACTGTAACAATAGAAGGATCCAATCCTGAAGACTGTAACAATAGAAGGATCCAATCCTGAAGACTGTAACAATAGAAGGATCCAATCCTGTAGACTGTAACAATAGAAGGATCCAATCCTGAAGACTGTAACAATAGAAGGATCCAACCCTGAAGACTGTAACAATAGAAGGATCCAATCCTGAAGACTGTAACAATAGAAGGATCCAATCCTGAAGACTGTAACAATAGAAGGATCCAATCCTGTAGACTAACAATAGAAGGATCCAATCCTGTAGACTGTAACAATAGAAGGATCCAATCCTGTAGACTGTAACAATAGAAGGATCCAATCCTGTAGACTGTAACAATAGAAGGATCCAATCCTGTAGACTGTAACAATAGAAGGATCCAATCCTGTAGACTGTAACAATAGAAGGATCCAATCCTGTAGACTGTAACAATAGAAGAATCCAATCCTGAAGACTGTAACAATAGAAGGATCCAATCCTGAAGACTGTAACAATAGAAGGATCCAATCCTGAAGACTGTAACAATAGAAGGATCCAATCCTGTAGACTGTAACAATAGAAGGATCCAATCCTGAAGACTGTAACAATAGAAGGATCCAATCCTGAAGACTGTAACAATAGAAGGATCCAATCCTGAAGACTGTAACAATAGAAGGATCCAATCCTGTAGACTGTAACAATAGAAGGATCCAATCCTGTAGACTGTAACAATAGAAGGATCCAATCCTGTAGACTGTAACAATAGAAGGATCCAATCCTGTAGACTGTAACAATAGAAGGATCCAATCCTGTAGACTGTAACAATAGAAGAATCCAATCCTGAAGACTGTAACAATAGAAGGATCCAATCCTGAAGACTGTAACAATAGAAGGATCCAATCCTGTAGACTGTAACAATAGAAGGATCCAATCCTGTAGACTGTAACAATAGAAGGATCCAATCCTGTAGACTGTAACAATAGAAGGATCCAATCCTGTAGACTGTAACAATAGAAGAATCCAATCCTGAAGACTGTAACAATAGAAGGATCCAATCCTGAAGACTGTAACAATAGAAGGATCCAATCCTGTAGACTGTAACAATAGAAGGATCCAATCCTGTAGACTGTAACAATAGAAGAATCCAATCCTGAAGACTGTAACAATAGAAGGATCCAATCCTGAAGACTGTAACAATAGAAGGATCCAATCCTGTAGACTGTAACAATAGAAGGATCCAATCCTGTAGACTGTAACAATAGAAGGATCCAATCCTGTAGACTGTAACAATAGAAGGATCCAATCCTGTAGACTGTAACAATAGAAGAATCCAATCCTGAAGACTGTAACAATAGAAGGATCCAATCCTGAAGACTGTAACAATAGAAGGATCCAATCCTGAAGACTGTAACAATAGAAGGATCCAATCCTGTAGACTGTAACAATAGAAGGATCCAATCCTGAAGACTGTAACAATAGAAGGATCCAATCCTGAAGACTGTAACAATAGAAGGATCCAATCCTGAAGACTGTAACAATAGAAGATCCAATCTGAAGACTGTAACAATAGAAGGATCCAATCCTGAAGACTGTAACAATAGAAGGATCCAATCCTGTAGACTGTAACATAGAAGGATCCAATCCTGTAGACTGTAACAATAGAAGGATCCAATCCTGTAGACTGTAACAATAGAAGGATCCAATCCTGAAGACTGTAACAATAGAAGGATCCAATCCTGTAGACTGTAACAATAGAAGGATCCAATCCTGTAGACTGTAACAATAGAAGGATCCAATCTGTAGACTGTAACAATAGAAGGATCCAATCCTGTAGACTGTAACAATAGAAGGATCCAATCCTGAAGACTGTAACAATAGAAGGATCCAATCCTGAAGACTGTAACAATAGAAGGATCAATCCTGAGACTGTAACAATAGAAGGATCCAATCCTGTAGACTGTAACAATAGAAGGATCCAATCCTGTAGACTGTAACAATAGAAGGATCCAATCCTGTAGACTGTAACAATAGAAGGATCCAATCCTGTAGACTGTAACATAGAAGGATCCAATCCTGTAGACTGTAACAATAGAGGATCCAATCCTGAAGACTGTAACATAGAAGGATCATCCCCCCCCCCCCCCCCCCCCCCCCCCCCCCCCCCCCCAAAAAAAAAAAAAAAAAAAAAAAAAAAAAAAAAAAAAAAAAAAAAAGATCCAATCCTGAAGACTGTAACAATAGAAGATCCAATCCTGAAGACTGTAACAATAGAAGATCCAATCCTGAAGACTGTAACAATAGAAGGATCCAATCCTGTAGACTGTAACAATAAGAAGGATCCAATCCTGAGACGTAACAATAAGAAGGATCCAATCCTGAGACTGTAACAATAGAAGGATCCAATCCTGTAGACTGTAACAATAGAAGGATCCAATCCTGTAGACTGTAACAATAGAAGGATCCAATCCTGAAGACTGTAAAAAATAGAAGGATCCAATCCTGTAGACTGTAACAATAGAAGGATCCAATCCTGTAGACTGTAACAATAGAAGATCCAATCCTGTAGACTGTAACAATAGAAGGATCCAATCCTGAGACTGTAACAATAAAGGATCCAATCCTGTAGACTGTAACAATAGAAGGATCCAATCCTGTAGACTGTAACAATAGAAGGATCCAATCCTGAAGACTGTAACAATAGAAGGATCCAATCCTGTAGACTGTAACAATAGAAGGATCCAATCCTGAAGACTGTAAATAGAAGGATCCAATCCTGAAGACTGTAACAATAGAAGATCCAACCCTGTAGACTGTAACAATAGAAGGATCCAATCCTGTAGACTGTAACAATAGAAGGATCCAATCCTGTAGACTGTAACAATAGAGGATCCAATCCTGTAGACTGTAACAATAGAAGGATCCAATCCTGAAGACTGTAACAATAGAAGGATCCAATCCTGTAGACTGTAACAATAGAAGGATCCAATCCTGAAGACTGTAACAATAGAGGATCAATCCTGAAGACTGTAACAATAGAAGGATCCAATCCTGTAGACTGTAACAATAGAAGATCCAATCCTGAAGACTGTAACATAGAAGGAATCCAATCCTGTAGACTGTAACAATAGAAGGATCCAATCCTGAAGACTGTAACAATAGAAGGAACCAATCCTGTAGACTGTAACAATAGAAGGATCCAATCCTGTAGACTGTAACAATAGAAGGATCAATAATAATAAGATCCAATCCTGAAGACTGTAACAATAGAAGGATCCAATCCTGTAGACTGTAACAATAGAAGGATCCAATCCTGAAGACTGTAACAATAGAAGGATCCAATCCTGTAGACTGTAACAATAGAAGGATCCAATCCTGAAGACTGTAACAATAGAAGGATCCAATCCTGAAGACTGTAACAATAGAAGGATCCAACCTGTAGACTGTAACAATAGAAGGATCCAATCTGTAGACTGTAACAATAGAAGGATCCAATCCTGTAGACTGTAACAATAGAAGGATCCAATCCTGTAGACTGTAACAATAGAAGGATCCAATCCTGTAGACTGTAACAATAGAAGGATCCCAATCCTGTAGACTGTAACAATAGAAGGATCCAATCCTGTAGACTGTAACAATAGAAGGATCCAATCCTGTAGACTGTAACAATAGAAGGATCCAATCCTGTAGACTGTAACAATAGAAAAATCCAATCCTGAAGACTGTAACAATAGAAGGATCCAATCCTGAAGACTGTAACAATAGAAGGATCAATCCTGAAGACTGTAACAATAGAAGGATCCAATCTGTAGACTGTAACAATAGAAGGACCAATCCTGAAGACGGTAACAATAGAAGGATCCAATCCTGAAGACTGTAACAATAGAAGGATCCAATCCTGAAGACTGTACAATAGAAGGATCCAAATCCTGTAACTGTAACAATAGAAGGATCCAATCCTGTAGACTGTAACAATAGAAGGATCCAATCCTGTAGACTGTAACAATAGAAGGATCCAATCCTGTAGACTGTAAAAAATAGAAGGATCCAATCCTGTAGACTGTAAAATAGAAGGATCCAATCCTGAAAACTGTAACAATAGAAGGATCAATCCTGAGACTGTAACAATAGAAGGATCCAATCCTGTAGACTGTAACAATAGAAGGATCCATCCTGTAGACTGTAACAATAGAAGGATCCAATCCTGTAGACTGTAACAATAGAAGGATCCAATCCTGTAGACTGTAACAATAGAAGGATCCAATCCTGTAGACTGTAACAATAGAAGGATCCAATCCTGTAGACTGTAACAATAGAAGGATCCAATCCTGTAGACTGTAACAATAGAAGGATCCAATCCTGAGACTGTAACAATAGAAGGATCCAATCCTGTAGACTGTAACAATAGAAGGATCCAATCCTGTAGACTGTAACAATAGAAGGATCCAATCCTGTAGACTGTAAACAATAGAAGGATCCAATCCTGTAGACTGTAACAATAGAAGGATCCAATCCTGTAGACTGTAACAATAGAAGGATCCAATCCTGTAGACTGTAACAATAGAAGGATCCAATCCTGTAGACTGTAACAATAGAAGGATCCAATCCTGAAGACTGTAACAATAGAAGGATCCAATCCTGTAGACTGTAACAATAGAAGGATCCAATCCTGTAGACTGTAACAATAGAAGGATCCAATCCTGAAGACTGTAACAATAGAAGGATCCAATCCTGTAGACTGTAACAATAGAAGGATCCAATCCTGTAGACTGTAACAATAGAAGGATCCAATCCTGTAGACTGTAACAATAGAAGGATCCAATCCTGTAGACTGTAACAATAGAAGGATCCAATCCTGAAGACTGTAACAATAGAAGGATCCAATCCTGTAGACTGTAACAATAGAAGGATCCAATCCTGTAGACTGTAACAATAGAAGGATCCAATCCTGAAGACTGTAACAATAGAAGGATCCAATCCTGTAGACTGTAACAATAGAAGGATCCAATCCTGTAGACTGTAACAATAGAAGGATCCAATCCTGTAGACTGTAACAATAGAAGGATCCAATCCTGTAGACTGTAACAATAGAAGGATCCAATCCTGTAGACTGTAACAATAGAAGGATCCAATCCTGAAGACTGTAACAATAGAAGGATCCAATCCTGTAGACTGTAACAATAGAAGGATCCAATCCTGTAGACTGTAACAATAGAAGGATCCAATCCTGTAGACTGTAACAATAGAAGGATCCAATCCTGTAGACTGTAACAATAGAAGGATCCAATCCTGTAGACTGTAACAATAGAAGGATCCAATCCTGTAGACTGTAACAATAGAAGGA
The DNA here is from genome assembly GCF_036320965.1 of Panulirus ornatus. Taxonomy (NCBI): domain Eukaryota; kingdom Metazoa; phylum Arthropoda; class Malacostraca; order Decapoda; family Palinuridae; genus Panulirus; species Panulirus ornatus. The sequence goes on along the minus strand of NC_092240.1, from coordinate 47,716,695 downwards.
TCCAATCCTGTAGACTGTAACAATAGAAGGATCCAATCCTGTAGACTGTAACAATAGAAGGATCCAATCCTGTAGACTGTAACAATAGAAGGATCCAATCCTGTAGACTGTAACAATAGAAGGATCCAATCCTGTAGACTGTAACAATAGAAGGATCCAATCCTGTAGACTGTAACAATAGAAGGATCCAATCCTGTAGACTGTAACAATAGAAGGATCCAATCCTGTAGACTGTAACAATAGAAGGATCCAATCCTGTAGACTGTAACAATAGAAGGATCCAATCCTGTAGACTGTAACAATAGAAGGATCCAATCCTGTAGACTGTAACAATAGAAGGATCCAATCCTGGAGACTGTAACAATAGAAGGATCCAATCCTGTAGACTGTAAACAATAGAAGGATCCAATCCTGTAGACTGTAACAATAGAAGGATCCAATCCTGAAGACTGTAAAATAGAAGGATCCAATCCTGTAGACTGAAACAATAGAAGGATCCAATCCTGTAGACTGTAACAATAGAAGGATCCAATCCTGGTAGACTGTAACAATAGAAGGATCCAATCCTGTAGACTGTAACAATAGAAGGATCCATCCGGTAGACTGTAACAATAGAAGGATCCAATCCTGAGACTGTAACAATAGAAGGATCCAATCCTGTAGACTGTAACAAATAGAAGGATCCAATCCTGAAGACTGTAACAATAGAAGGACCCAATCCAGAAGACTGTAAAACAATAGAAGGAAAAAAAAATCCAATCCTGAAGACTGTAACAATAGAAGGATCCAATCCTGAAGACTGTAACAATAGAAGGATCCAATCCTGATCCTGTAGACTGTAACAATAGAAGGATCCAATCCTGTAGACTGTAACAATAGAAGGATCCAATCCTGTAGACTGTAACAATAGAAGGATCCAATCCTGTAGACTGTAACAATAGAAGGATCCAATCCTGTAGACTGTAACAATAGAAGGATCCAATCCTGAAGACTGTAACAATAGAAGGATCCAATCCTGAAGACTGTAACAATAGAAGGATCCAATCCTGAAGACTGTAACAATAGAAGGATCCAATCCTGAAGACTGTAACAATAGAAGGATCCAATCCTGTAGACTGTAACAATAGAAGGATCCAATCCTGTAGACTGTAACAATAGAAGGATCCAATCCTGAAGACTGTAACAATAGAAGGATCCAATCCTGTAGACTGTAACAATAGAAGGATCCAATCCTGTAGACTGTAACAATAGAAGGATCCAATCCTGTAGACTGTAACAATAGAAGGATCCAATCCTGTAGACTGTAACAATAGAAGGATCCAATCCTGTAGACTGTAACAATAGAAGGATCCAATCCTGTAGACTGTAACAATAGAAGGATCCAATCCTGTAGACTGTAACAATAGAAGGATCCAATCCTGTAGACTGTAACAATAGAAGGATCCAATCCTGAAGACTGTAACAATAGAAGGATCCAATCCTGAAGACTGTAACAATAGAAGGATCCAATCCTGAAGACTGTAACAATAGAAGGATCCAATCCTGAAGACTGTAACAATAGAAGGATCCAATCCTGAAGACTGTAACAATAGAAGGATCCAATCCTGAAGACTGTAACAATAGAAGGATCCCATCCTTGGTTGTGAATCCTCTGTACCCACACAAGTGCTAGCTATGATACAGTCGGGTCCTGTAACGTGAAGTGGGTCACAATTGGGTCATCATGTTTACTTCCCCAGAGAAAACCCACAGAGACTTTCCCGGTACGTCTCCACCCCCCCAAAAAAAGGGGGTGTGGGAACGAGACGGGTGTGGCTCTCCTTCTCACGGGGGAGGTGGACGGGTGGTGGTGGAGACGGGGCCAAAACACGGCTCCACTACTGACGGGAGGAGGTGGACGGGAGGTGGTGGACGACGGGTGACGGGGGAGGTGGACGGTGGAGGTGGAGACGGGACCAAAACACGGCTCTCCCTTTGACGGGAGGTGGTGGACGACGGGTGACGGGAGGTGGTGGACGGTGGGGGTGGAGACAGGACCAAAACACGTCTCTCCCTTTGACGGGAGGTGGTGGACGACGGGTGACGGGAGGAGGTGGACGGTGGGGGTGGAGACGGGGCCAAAACACGTCTCTCCCTTTGACGGGAGGTGGTGGACGACGGGTGACGGGGGAGGTGGACGGTGGGGGTGGAGACAGGACCAAAACACGTCTCTCCCTTTGACGGGAGGTGGTGGACGACGGGTGACGGGAGGTGGTGGACGGGTGGTGGAGACGGGACCAAAACACACATACAGCTGTTCTCAATCCTCCACCTCCTCCTCCTCCACCTCCTCTTCTGAAGCCGCGCACGAATATTCAGTGGGGCGCTGAAGGCGTCGTCAGTGGGGGGCTATTTTCAGTGGGGTGCTGAAGGCGACGTCAGTGGGGGTCTACTTTCAGTGGGGCGCTGAAGGCGACGTCAGTGGGGGTCTATTTTCAGTGGGGCGCTGAAGGCGACGTCAGTGGGGGTCTACTTTCAGTGGGGCGCTGAAGGCGACGTCAGTGGGGGTCTACTTTCAGTGGGGCGCTGAAGGCGACGTCAGTGGGGGTCTACTTTCAGTGGGGCGCTGAAGGCGACTTCAGTGGGGCGCTGAAGGCGATTTCAGTGGGGGTCTATTTTCAGTGGGGTGCTGAAGGCGACTTCAGTGGGGGTCTATTTTCAGTGGGGTGCTGAAGGCGACTTCAGTGGGGGTCTATTTTCAGTGGGGCGCTGAAGGCGACTTCAGTTAGGGTCTACTTTCAGTGGGGTGCTGAAGGCGACGTCAGTGGGGGTCTATTTTCAGTGGGGCGCTGAAGGCGACTTCAGTGGGGGTCTATTTTCAGTGGGGCGCTGAAGGCGACTTCAGTGGGGGTCTATTTTCAGTGGGGCGCTGAAGGCGACTTCAGTTAGGGTCTACTTTCAGTGGGGTGCTGAAGGCGACGTCAGTGGGGGTCTATTTTCAGTGGGGCGCTGAAGGCGACTTCAGTTAGGGTCTACTTTCAGTGGGGTGCTGAAGGCGACTTCAGTGGGGGTCTATTTTCAGTGGGGTGCTGAAGGCGACTTCAGTGGGGGTCTATTTTCAGTGGGGCGCTGAAGGCGACTTCAGTGGGGGTCTATTTTCAGTGGGTCGCTGAAGGCGACGTCAGTGGGGGTCTATTTTCAGTGGGGCGTTGAAGGCGACGTCAGTGGGGGGTCTATTTTCAGTGGGGCGCTGAAGGCGACGTCAGTGGGGGTCTATTTTCAGTGGGGCGCTGAAGGCGACGTCAGTGGGGGTCTATTTTCAGTGGGTCGCTGAAGGCGACGTCAGTGGGGGTCTATTTTCAGTGGGGCGTTGAAGGCGACGTCAGTGGGGGTCTATTTTCAGTGGGGCGCTGAAGGCGACGTCAGTGGGGGTCTATTTTCAGTGGGGCGCTGAAGGCGACTTCAGTGGGATGCTGAAGAAGCCGCGGACGTCTCGTAGTGGAGCTCTCGCTGTCGAAGTGGATATCAAGTTACGTTTACACTGGGCTGGCAGAGTAGAGGGGTGAGGGGTGAGGGTGAGGGGTGAGGGTGAGGGGTGAGGGTGAGGGGTGAGGGTGTGGGTGAGGCGTGAGGGTGTGGGTGAGGGTGAGGGGTGTGGGTGAGGGAGAGGGGTAAGGGTGAGGGGTGAGGATGAGGGGTGAGGGTGAGGGGTGAGGGTGAGGGGTGAGGGTGTGGGTGAGGGGTGAGGGTGTGGGTGAGGGTGAGGGGTGTGGGTGAGGGAGAGGGGTAAGGGTGAGGGGTGAGGATGAGGGGTGTGGGTGAGGGTGAGGGTAAGGGAGAGGGTGTGGGTGAGGCGTGAGGGTGTGGGTGAGGGGTGAGGATGAGGGGATGAGGGGTGAGGGTGAGGGAGAGAGTATATATATATATATATATATATATATATATATATATATATATATATATATATATATATATACCTACAAAGCTGTGTAGGTATGTATATTTGCGTGTGTGGACGTGTATGTATATACATGTGTATGGGGGTGGGTTGGGCCATTTCTTTCTTCTGTTTCCTTGCGCTACCTCGCAAACGCGGGAGACAGCGACAAAGCAAAAAAAAAAAAGAAAAAAATATATATATATATATATATATATATATATATATATATATATACATAGAGAGAGAGAGAGAGAGAGAGAGAGAGAGAGAGAGAGAGAGAGAGAGAGAGAGAGAGAGAGAGAGAGAGAGAGAGAGAGAGAGTCCTACGCCCTCACATTGCATGGGATACAGCATCTCAAACACCGAAGGAATTAGGTACAAGGATTGGCCTTCCTCATTCCCAACATTGGTCTGCTATACACCCAAATATTCGTGTGAGGGATACGAATCCTTGCAATTTGGAACGAATTGTAGATTCGTGATGCACTGGCGAGACGATAAGTCGAGTTCCGGGGTCGAGTCTTTGATCTTCAGGGTCGTTCGTGAGGCGCGGATGAGCCACTCGGTCAACCACTTTACTCTGCTGTTGTTCGGGGTGAGTGTGCGCGCGCAGGGTCATCCGATACGCCTAGAAAGTTTCGGCATCCGAGCCCGTTACGCCACACGCAGGAGCTGAGAATAGCGGACGCCTTGAGCGCGTATCAGAGGAGATTCCCGCTCCTGGTACACACGAGACTGCTTACACCAGAAGAGGCTCCTGGTACACACAAGACTGCCTGTACCAGAGGAGACTCCCGCTCCTGGTACACACGAGACTGCCAGTTCCAGAGGAGAATGAGAATGCCTATACCAGAGGAGACTCCAGCTCCTGGTACACACGAGACTGCCTGTACCAGAGAAGACTCCCGCTCCTGGTACACACGAGACTGCCAGTTCCAGAGGAGACTCCCGCTCCTGGTACACACGAGACTGCCTGTACCAGAGGAGACTCCCGCTCCTGGTACACACGAGACTGCCCATACCAGAGGAGACTCCCGCTCCTGGTACACACGAGACTGCCAGTTCCAGAGGAGACTCCCGCTCCTGGTACACACGAGACTGCCTGTACCAGAGGAGACTCCAGCTCCTGGTACACACGAGACTGCCTGCACCAGAGGAGACTCCAGCTCCTGGTACACACGAAACTGCCCATACCAGAGAAGACTCCCGCTCCTGGTACACATGATACTGCCAGTTCCAAAGGAGACTCCCGCTCCTGGTACACACGAAACTGCCCATACCAGAGGAGACTCCCGCTCCTGGTACACACGAGACTGCCTGTACCTAAGGAGACTCCCGCTCCTGGTACACACGAGACTGCCTGTACCTAAGAAGACTCCCGCTCCTTTAATGTGAATGTTGCCGTCAGCAACAACAATACTATAAAGAATATCTTAATCAGGAACTCACCAGAGAATTCTGCAGGATGCATCTATAAAGTACCATGTAAAGAGTGTGATAAGTTTTATATTAGGCAGACTGGAAAGGATCTTTCTGTTAGATTTAAGAAACACAAATATAGTATTAGAACAGGACAAGAATCAAATGCCTTGTTTAATCATGTTAAGAATTATGATCATTGTATTGACTGGAGTAATGCCATCTCAGTTATCAACTCTTAACTTTAGCACCACAAGAAATAACACTGAATATTCTATCACCAAATACACAAAGAATTGTAATATTAATACTAGCGAAGGTCTATACAAATTGGATAACTTTATTGTTGATAGAATTTGTAAACAGTTCAGTTCCACTTCTTGTCCACATAATAGATTTTATGATAAGCTTCTTGCCACACTGGAACGCACTTATTTACCAAATGGTGTCTTAGCGCTACCTCGCGCGCGCGGGGGGGAAGGTGGAGGTGCTGTTTCATGTGTGGCGAGGTGGCGGCAAGAATGGATGAAGGCAGCAAGTATGAATATGTACATGTGTATATAGGTGTATGTATAAGACTGTGTATGTATATGTGTGTATACGTCGAAATGTATAGGTATGTATATGTGTGTGTGTGTGTGTGTGTGTGTGTGTGTGTGGGCGTTTATGTATATGCATGTGTATGTGGGTGGGTTGGGCCATTCTTTCATCTGTATCCTTGCGCTACCTCGCTAACGCGGTAGACAGCGACTAAACATGATAGTGATAATAATGATATATATATATATATATATATATATATATATATATATATATCCTTCCAAATCCTAGTCTCCTACCACACCACACCCCAGCCTCCTACCACACCACACCCCAGCCTCCTACCACACCACACCCCAGCCTCCTACCACACCACACCCCAGCCTCCTACCACACCACACCCCAGCCTCCTACCACACTACACCCCAGCCTCCTACCACACTACACCCCAGCCTCCTACCACACTACACCCCAGCCTCCTACCACACCACACCCCAGCCTCCTACCACACCACACCCCAGCTTCCTACCACACTACACCCCAGCCTCCTACCACACTACACCCCAGCCTCCTACCACACCACACCCCAGCCTCCTACCACACTACACCCCAGCCTCCTACCACACCACATCCCAGCCTCCTACCACACTACACCCCAGCCTCCTACCACACCACACCCCAGCCTCCTACCACACTACACCCCCGCCTCCTACCACACCACACCCCAGCCTCCTACCACACCACACCCCAGCCTCCTACCACACCACACCCCAGCCTCCTACCACACCACACCCCAGCCTCCTACCACACCACACCCCAGCCTCCTACCACACTACACCCCCGCCTCCTACCACACCACACCCCAGCCTCCTACCACACCACACCCCAGCCTCCTACCACACCATACCCCAGCCTCCTACCACACTACACCCCCGCCTCCTACCACACCACATCCCAGCCTCCTACAACACTACACCCCCGCCTCCTACCACACCACACCCCAGCCTCCTACCACACCACACCCCAGCCTCCTACCACACTACACCCCCGCCTCCTACCACACCACACCCCAGCCTCCTACCACACCACACCCCAGCCTCCTACCACACCACATCCCAGCCTCCTACCACACCACACCCCAGCCTCCTACCACACCACACCCCAGCCTCCTACCACACCACACCCCAGCCTCCTACCACACCCCACCCCAGCCCTCCTACCACACCCCACCCCAGCCTCCTACCACACCACACCCCAGCCTCCTACCACACCACACCCCAGCCTCCTACCACACCACATCCCAGCCTCCTACCACACCACACCCCAGCCTCCTACCACACTACATCCCAGCCTCCTACCACACCACATCCCAGCCTCCTACCACACCACACCCCAGCCTCCTACCACACCACATCCCAGCCTCCTACCACACCACACCCCAGCCTCCTACCACACCACACCCCAGCCTCCTACCACACACCACACCCAGCCTCCTACCACACCACACCCCAGCCTCCTACCACACCACACCCCAGCCTCCTACCACACCACACCCCAGCCTCCTACCACACCACACCCCAGCCTCCTACCACACCACACCCCAGCCTCCTACCACACCACATCCCCAGCCTCCTACCACACCACACCCCAGCCTCCTACCACACCACACCCCAGCCTCCTACCACACCACACCCCAGCCTCCTACCACACCACACCCCAGCCTCCTACCAACACCACACCCCAGCCTCCTACCACACCACACCCCAGCCTCCTACCACACCACACCCCAGCCTCCTACCACACCACACCCCAGCCTCCTACCACACCACACCCCAGCCTCCTACCACACCACACCCCAGCCTCCTACCACACCACACCCCAGCCTCCTACCACACCACACACCCAGCCTCCTACCACACCACACCCCAGCCTCCTACCACACCACACCCCAGCCTCCTACCACACCACACCCCAGCCTCCTACCACACCACACCCCAGCCTCCTACCACACCACACCCCAGCCTCCTACCACACCACACCCAGCCTCCTACCACACACACCCAGCTCTACCACACACACCCCTCCTACCACACCACACCCCAGCCTCCTACCACACCCACCCCACCTCCCACCACACCACACCCCAGCCTCCTACCACACCACACCCACCTACCTACACCCACCTCTACAACCACCCCAGCCTCCTACCACACCACACCCAGCCTCCTACCACACACACCCAGCCTCCTACCACACCACACCCCAGCCTCCTACCACACCCACCCCAGCCTCCTACCACACACACCCCAGCCTCCTACCACACCACACCCAGCCTCCTACCACACCACCCCACTCTCCCACACACCCCACCCCTCCACACCACACCCAGCCTCTACCACACACACCCGCCTCCTACCACACCACACCCCAGCCTCCTACCACACACACCCCAGCCTCCTACCACACCACACCACCACCCACCACACCCAGCCCCACCACACACCCAGCCTCCTACCACACACACCCAGCCTCCTACCACACCACACCCAGCCTCTCCACCACACCTACACACCACCCAGCCTCCTACCACACCACACCCCAGCCTCCTACCACACCCACACCCCAGCCTCCTACCACACCACACCCCAGCCTCCTACCACACCACACCCAGCCTCCTACCACACCACCCCAGCCTCCTACCACACCACACCCAGCCTCCTACACACCACACCCACCTCCACCACACCCACCGCCTCCTACCACAACACCCACCCCACCCACCCCACCACACCCCAGCCTCCTACCACACCACCACCCCAGCCTCCTACCACACCACACCCAGCCTCCTACCACACCACACCCCAGCCTCCTACCACACCACACCCAGCCTCCTACCACACACACCCAGCTCCTCCACACCACACCTCACACCACCCAGCCTCCTACCACACACACCCAGCCTCCTACCACACCACACCCCAGCCTCCTACACACCACACCCCAGCCTCCTACCACACCACACTCCAGCCTCCTACCACACTACACCCCAGCCTCCTACCACACCACACCCCAGCCTCCTACCACACTACATCCCCAGCCTCCTACCACACCACACCCCAGCCTCCTACCCACACTACACCCCCAGCCTCCTACCACACCACACCCCAGCCTCCTACCACACCACACCCCAGCCTCCTACCACACCACACTCCAGGCCTCCTACCACACTACCACCCCCGCCTCCTACCACACCACACCCAGCCTCCTACCACACCACACCCCAGCCTCCTACCACACTACACCCCAGCCTCCTACCACACCACACCCCAGCCTCCTACCACACCCCACCCAGCCTCCTACCCACACTACACCCCCCAGCCTCTACCACACTACATCCCAGCCTCCTACCACACCACACCCCAGCCTCCTACCACACCTACACCCCAGCCTCCTACCACACACACCCCAGCCTCCTACCACACCCCACCCCAGTCTCCTACCACACCCCACCCCAGCCTCCTACCACACCACACCCCAGCCTCCTACCACACCACATCCCAGCCTCCTACCACACCACATCCCAGCCTCCTACCACACCACACCCCAGCCTCCTACCACACTACACCCCAGCCTCCTACCACACCACACCCCAGCCTCCTACCACACTACACCCCAGCCTCCTACCACACCACACCCCAGCCTCCTACCACACCACACCCCAGCCTCCTACCACACCACACCCCAGCCTCCTACCACACCACACCCCAGCCTCCTACCACACCCCACCCCAGCCTCCTACCACACCACACCCCAGTCTCCTACCACACCACACCCCAGCCTCTCCTCCTCCAGCAGATCACGTACCCCTGGGGGCAATAAGTGACCCAGCTGTGTCAACATGATAGATTTACCTTCCCCCCCCTTCCTCCTCCCCCCCCCCCCCCCCGGGGGGGTGAGCTGCCCCGGGGGCTGGACAACAGAGGTTTAGGCCAGAGTCGATATCCTCCTCCCCCCCCCCCCCACAACAACCCACCCACCCACACCCCCCTCCACAACAACCCACCCACCCACCCCCTTCCACTTCTTCCCCTCTTATCATCTCCTCCTTCCTCCTCCCCTCCTCTCCCCCCGCTTTCTTACCTTCTTTCCCCCACCCCCTCCCCTCTCCTCTCCTCCTCTCCCCTCATCCTATCAAGTGGATTCTTAAACACAGGAATGGGATAGGGGAAGGGGGATGAGGGGGAAGGGAAGGGGAAAGGGGGAGAGGGGAGAAGAGGGGGATTTTGATATGTGAGGCACGAGGTATGTGGCCTTGCTTGCGCCTCCCCTCTCTCTCCCCACCTCCCCCTCTCTCCCCAGAATGGGAAGGGAGGGAGTGAGAGAGGCTAAGGGAAGGGAAGGGGATGGGAGGGGAGGTGTGTATGTGTGGGAGGGGGTGGGTGGGGAGGAAAGCCCCCTCCCCTCCTCTCTCTTCCTGTTTAAGTCGCTTTCTTTGAGAGAGAGAGAGAGAGAGAGAGAGAGAGAGAGAGAGAGAGAGAGAGAGAGAGAGAGAGAGAGAAATCAAAGTCAGATTCGAACCCCTTGCTTCAGACGTGTCCCTACGCCAGGTCTCGTGCATGTCTCCACCTTCGCCAGGTAGTGGACACTGGTCAAGCCTCTCCATTTCCCACTTCTGGGAATCGCGTTACGCTCCCGTTTGAGGTCATCGTTTCGTACCGTTGCGAGGCATCGTTGCAAAATGCCATCTCCTCTGTTCCTTCCTGGCTGGTGGAGGCGTTCTGTGCCAATGGAGGTGTTCTCGAACACAGCCCTCAGCTTCCTGCCTCCCTTAGATTATCGTCTTAATCCTTAGCCATCCTTCGGCCATCTCTCGTAGTCCACACTCTACCCACAGCAGTCTGGAGCTCGCCTCCTTTAAAGTCTTTCAAACACACAAACACACACACTCCCACAACTCCTGCTTCAGCAGTCGTGCTGCCCCATCCTTAGCTCTCACCCTCACACAGGTCCTTCAACCTATCATAATCACCCACATCTCGTACTCCGCACTCATCTTTACCCACAGCAGTCTGGAGCTCGCCTCCTTTAAAGTCTTTCACACACACACACACACACACACACACACACACACACACACACACACACACACACACACACACACACTCCCACAACTCCTGCTTCAGCAGTCGTGCTGCCCCATCCTTAGCTCTCACCCTCACACAGGTCCTTCAACCTACCATGAGAGTTCAGGTTCCCATTTCATTCCCTCGATTTTCCCTCGATCTTTTTCTTCTTTTGCTTGTGAAGCGTTTCTGAACTCTTCTGTCGCTCATATGTCCTCATTAAGTGTGCTAGATAATAATGAAAAAAATATGCTGGAGAATCAAATTTTGTTCCCTATATACATCCTGAGCATTTGCGCTACCTGCGTTCTCTCTCTCTCTCTCTCTCTCTCTCTCTCTCTCTCTCTCTCTCTCTCTCTCTCTCTCTATCACCACACCGCTCCAAATCCTATCTATAGCCCACGCCTCACAACCATATAACATTTTTGGAACCACTATTCCTTCAAACATACCCATTTTTGCTCTCCGAGATAACGTTCTCACATTCTTCCACACATTCTTCAACGCTCCCAGAACCTTCGCCCCCTCCCCCACCCTGTGACTCACTTTCACTTCCATGGTTCAAATCGTTACTAAGTTCACTCCCAGATATCTAAAACACTTCACCTCCTCCAATTTTTCTCCATTCAAACTTATCTCCCAATTAACTTGTCCCTCAACCCTCCTGAACCTAATAACCTTGCTCTTTTTCACATTTACTCTCAACATTCTCCTTTCATACACTTTCCAAACTCATATCACACGAAAGTGCACCAGGGAACTTATCAGGTTTCATTTCCCCAAGGACTCACAGGAATATATATATATATATATATATATATATATATATATATATATATATATATATATATATATATATATATATAACAAAGGCCACATTCGTTCACACTCAGTCTCTTGTTGTCATGTATAATGCACCGAAACCATAGCTCCCTTTCCACATCCAGGCTCCATAAAACTTTCTATGGTTTACCCCAGACGCTTCACATGTCCTGGTTCAATCCATTGACAGCACGTCTACCCCAGTATACTGCATCGTTCCAATTCACTCTATTCCTTGCATGCCTTTCACCCTCCTACATGTTCAGGCCCCGATCGCTCAAAATCTTTTTCACTCCATCTTTCCACCTCCAATTTGGTCTCCCACATCTCGTTCCCTCCACCTCTGACACATATATCCTCTTTGTCAATCTTTCCTCACCCATTCTCTCCATGTGACCAAACCACTTCAAAAAACCCTCTTCTGCTCTCTTAACCACACTCTTTTTATTTCCACACATCTCTCTTACCCTTTCATTACTTATTCGATCAAACCACCTCACACCACATATTGTCCTCAAACATCTCATTTCCAACACATCCACCCTCCTCCGCACAACTCTATCCATAGCCCACGCCTCGCAATCATACAACATTGTTGGAACCACTATTCCTTCAAACATACACATTTTTATTTTCCGAGATCATGTTCTCGCCTTCCACACATTTTTCAACGCTCTCAGAACTTTCGCCCCCTATCCCCCACCCTGTGACTTACTTCCGCTTCCATGGTTCCATCCGCTGCCAAATCCACTCCCAGATATCTAAAACACTTCACTTCCTTCAGTTTTTCTCCATTCAAACTCACCTCCCAATTGACTTGTCTCTCAACCCAACTGTACCTAATGACCTTGCTCTTATTCACATTTACTCTCAGTTTTCTTTCACACACTTTACCAAACTCAGTCACCAGCTTCTGCAGTTTCTCACATGAATCAGCCACCAGCGCTGTATCATCAGCGAACAACAACTGACTCATTTCCCAAGCTCTCTCATCCACAACAAACTGCATACTTGCCCCTCTTTCCAAAACTCTTGCATTTACCTCCCTAACAACCCCATCCATAAACAAATTAAACAACCATGGAGACATCACGGACCCCTGCCGCAAACCGACATTCACTGAGAACCAATCACTTTCCTCTCTTCCTACTCGTACACATGCCTTACATTCTCGATAAAAACTTTTCACTGCTTCTAACAACTTGCCTCCCACACAATATATTCTTAATACCTTCCACAGAGCATCTCTATCAACTCTATCATATGCCTTCTCCAGATCCATAAATGCTTCATACAAATCCATTTGTTTTTCAAATTACTTCTCATTCTTTCTTCAAAGCAAACACCTGATCCACACATCCTCTACCACTTCTGAAACCACACTGCTCTTCCCCAATCTGATGCTCTGTACATGCCTTCACCCTCTCAATCAATACCCTCCCATATAATTTACCAGGAATACTCAACAAACTCATTCACCATTTCCCACGTCAGTGAGGTAGCCTTGAGAATAGAGGACAGCCTTGGAGGGAATATCCTCACTTGGCCCCCTTCTCTGTTCCTTCTCTTGAAAAATGAGAAAAAAAAAAAAAAAAAAAAGAAGGGGGAGGATTTCCAGCCCCCCGCTCCCTCCCCTTTTAGTCGCCTTCTACGACACGCATGGAATACGTGGCAAGTATTCTTTCTCCCCTATCCCCTATATATATATATATATATATATATATATATATATATATATATATATTTTTTTTTTTTTTTTCTTTGTCGCTGTCTCCCGCGTTTGCGAGGTAGCGCAAGGAAACAGACGAAAGAAATGGCCCAACCCACCCCCAATACACATGTATATACATACACGTCCACACACGCAAATATACATACCTACACAGCTTTCCATGGTTTACCCCAGACGCTTCACATGCCCTGATTCAATCCACTGACAGCACGTCAACCCCGGTATACCACATCGATCCAATTCACTCTATTCCTTGCCCTCCTTTCACCCTCCTGTATGTTCAGGCCCCGATCACACAAAATCTTTTTCACTCCATATATATATATATATATATATATATATATATATATATATACCCCAGATAGTCCTGGTTAACCTATTGCCTTCAGCTGTACGGACGCCCACTTGTCTCTGGGTTCTAATTTCTCTCCTCTGTGTTCTGGGCTACACACACACACACACACACACACACTTCCAATTAACCTGCTCTGTGTTCTTTCTTTCTTCGTGCCCTCCTCCCATTTCTGGTCGACAAGGGAGGGAGGCCTGGAGATCAGAGGTGTCGGGGAGAGAGAGAGAGAGAGAGAGAGAGAGAGAGAGAGAGAGAGAGAGAGAGAGAGAGAGAGAGAGAGAGAGAGAGGGGGGGGGGGGGTGTTGGGGTATGAGTTGGGAGGGGAAGGAAAAGAAACGACCCGTGCGGCCTTTTGGCCCTTATGAAGGAGGGGGGAAAGAGCCAGTTTCCTTTACCACTAACATATACGACCTCCTTCATGCACGATGGTAAGACCTTTGAACGCGACGGGACGACCCCTTGAACACGACGGGACGACCCCTTATACACGACGATGCGACCCTTGAACACAACGGGACGACCCTTGAACACGACGGTACGACCCTTGAACACGACGGGACGACCCTTGAACACGACGATGCGACCTTTGAACACGACGGGACGACCCTTGAACACGACGGGATGACCCTTGAACACGACGATGCGACCCTTGAACACGACGGGACGACCCTTGAACACGACGGGACGACCCTTGAACACGACGGGACGACCCTTGAACACGACGAGACGACCCCTTGAACACGACGGTGCGACCCTTGAACACGACGGGACGACCCTTGAACACGACGGTGCGACCCCTTGAACACGACGGGATGACCCTTGAACACGACGGGACGACCCTTGAACACGACGGTGCGACCCCTTGAACACGACGGGATGACCCTTGAACACGACGGGACGACCCTTGAACACGACGATGCGACCCTTGAACACGACGGGACGACCCCTTGAACACGACGGTACGACCCTTGAACACGACGGTGCGACCCTTGAACACGACGGTGCGACCCTTGAACACGACGATACGACCCTTGAACACGACGGTACGACCCTTGAACACGACGATACGACCCTTGAACACGACGGGACGACCCTTGAACACGACATTACGACCCTTGAACACAACGGTGCGACCCTTGAACACGACGGGACGACCCCTTGAACACGACGGTACGACCCTTGAACACGACGGTGCGACCCTTGAACACGACGGTGCGACCCTTGAACACGACGATACGACCCTTGAACACGACGGTACGACCCATGAGCACGACATTACGACCCTTGAACACGATGGTACGACCCATGAACACGACATTACGACCCTTGAACACGACGAGACGACCCTTGAACACGACGGGACGACCCTTGAACACGACGGGACGAACCTCGAACAAAACGGAACGATCCTTGAACACGACGGTGCGACCATTGAACACGGCGGGACGACCCTTGAACACGACGGCACGTTCTATGGGTTCGATGGCCTGCCCTTTGACCTGACCCTTGGAGCACAATATGCTGGCCTTACACGTCTAAGGGCACAGCACCAAACACCGTCGTCACAAGACATACGCTGTCACAGAAGGCAAAACAAGTTTACTGAACTAATAAAATGGTGTATCAAAGACCACATTTCAATTCAATGGAGTGTTCAGAAATCTGGTATGGCAATGGGGTAATCCTCTTTCACCTGTACTAAGTTATCTTTACATGGAATTCTCTAAGGTAGAATGACCTTACCCTCTAAAGCAATCTGGTTTGGATATGCAAATGTTTTGGGCCAACAAACGAAAATTTAAACAAACATTTCTCCCTTTACTGAACCATTTAGTAACGTCAACTTCAATGGAGAAGTGGAAAATTATGGTATATTGCCATTTTTAGATTGCATGATCCATAAAGATGGAAACATGTTTAAGTTTAGTATAGACAGCAAACCCGTCAATGTTTGTTCATAGGTTCATCTCGCTATGACAAGAGATGAACTACCATCATTTCAGTCTATGTTCCTTAGGGCATTATGTATATGTAGTCCAGAGTTTGAGAAGATATATTCTATCAGCACTAAGTCAAAGTATCCTAGATCTTTCATTGTTACATATCTGAAGTTGGCAAAGAAATAATTTGGAAGAGTTGAGCCCAAACCTCCCCTTTTATACCAAGAATCTTTTAGTTCTCCCTTTTAATAATAATTTCACTTTACTTTCCATGTTGCTTCAATCCTTTAATGTAAATGTAGCCTTCAGCAATAACAATACTATAAAGAATATCTTAATCAAAGTCTAGAGAGAAAATTCTACTGGCTGTGTTTACACAATCCCTTGTATAAGCTGTAATATGTTTTATGTTGGGCAAACCGGTAAGGATTCTTACGTTAGACTTAGGCAACATAAATATAAGAACAGGACAAGAATCAAATGCTTTCTTGAAAATTATGACCCCTGTATTAACTGGAGTAACGCTAATTCAGTTATCAACTGTAGCTCCTTTACCACAAGAAATATCACTGAATCTTCCATTATCAAATACACAAAGACATGTAACATTAATATCATTAAAGGTCTGTACATACTGGATAGCTTTGTCGTTGGCATTGTAAACATTTCCCTTTTTCTGTCCACGTAACGAAATCTTATGAGAGGCATGATGCTAGACCCAAACACCACAATCCGGTAACACTTGTTTACCAGTGGCGTCCTAGCTACGTCTCCCCCTTGTCTATCAACGGACTGGTCTACGTTTTCTATCTCATTCTTGTATCTCCCCTGATGATGTGATCATGACACGAAAGTGCACTTGGGAACTTATCGTGTTCCATTTTCCTCGTGGTTACATGCAAACACTAGATCACGCGCACTAATATGCCCTCTTGCAATATATATATATATATATATATATATATATATATATATATATATATATATATATATATATATATATATATATATATTAAGAGTAAATGTGAATAAGAGCAAGGTTATGAGGTACAGTAGGGTTGAGGGTCAAGTCAATTGGGAGGTGAGTTTGAATGGAGAAAAACTGGAGGAAGTGAAGTGTTTTAGATATCTGGGAGTGGATCTGTCAGCGGATGGAACCATGGAAGCGGAAGTGGATCATAGGGTGGGGGAGGGGGCGAAAATTTTGGGAGCCTTGAAAAATGTGTGGAAGTCGAGAACATTATCTCGGAAAGCAAAAATGGGTATGTTTGAAGGAATAGTGGTTCCAACAATGTTGTATGGTTGCGAGGCGTGGGCTATGGATAGAGTTGTGCGCAGGAGGATGGATGTGCTGGAAATGAGATGTTTGAGGACAATGTGTGGTGTGAGGTGGTTTGATCGAGTAAGTAACGTAAGGGTAAGAGAGATGTGTGGAAATAAAAAGAGCGTGGTTGAGAGAGCAGAAGAGGGTGTTTTGAAATGGTTTGGGCACATGGAGAGAATGAGTGAGGAAAGATTGACCAAGAGGATATATGTGTCGGAGGTGGAGGGAACGAGGAGAAGAGGGAGACCAAATTGGAGGTGGAAAGATGGAGTGAAAAAGATTTTGTGTGATCGGGGCCTGAACATGCAGGAGGGTGAAAGGAGGGCAAGGAATAGAGTGAATTGGAGCGATGTGGTATACAGGGGTTGACGTGCTGTCAGTGGATTGAATCAAGGCATGTGAAGCGTCTGGGGTAAACCATGGAAAGCTGTGTAGGTATGTATATTTGCGTGTGTGGACGTGTATATGTACGTGTGTATGGGGGTTGGGCCATTTCTTTCGTCTGTTTCCTCGCGCTACCTCGCAAACGCGGGAGACAGCGACAAAGTATAAAAAAAAAAAAAAAAAAAAAAAAAAAAAAAAATATATATATATATATATATATATATATATATATATATATATATATATATATATATATATATATATATATATGTGTGTGTGTGTGTGTGTGTGTGTGTGTGGTGACGAACTGAGGGTACCAAGTGTGGCGGTGTGGTGTGTGTGTGTGTGTGTGTGTGTGTGTGTGTGTGTGTGTGTGTGTGAAGTCTCTGGTCAGACGTCCTCAGCGCCCCCTCTATACCCACTTGAGCGGTGACTATCTTATCTCGTCCCACTTACCGGGCCAGAATTATGAAGTGCTGTCATTTGGGCAAGTGGTCCATTCTCCTCCTCCTCCTCCCCTTTCCATATTAGCACCATCGACCCTCCTCCAGTGTCCATGTGTAGTAAGGTGACGTAGCTTATAGAGGAAAGATAATTTTGGCCAATGTCTCTTTAACTTCTTAAGATACGATTACGCAGAGAATGGAAGCCATGAATTTATTATCTGCATTATGGATGGGTGTCTGAAGGAACATCTCGGCCCTGTTTCATAAATTTTCTTAAATATGGACTTAAGAAAATGGCCCAAAACGTGCCTGATCATTCCTTAATCTATGACCCAAAAAGGCAATATATATATATATATATATATATATATATATATATATATATATATATATATATATATATATATATATATACATATATATATATATATATATATATATATATATATATATACCGCATAGTTCAGTGCGTAGCGCAGTCTTCCAATTCATCCTATCCCGCGCACGCCTTTCACCCTCCTGCACGCTCCTGCAAACCAGTGGTGTACCGAGGCCTCCAACACACCCAACCTGCCCACGATCGCCCCCACAGCAATGCTCCTCCCACAGCACGGTGTCATGAACCAATTGGACTGGGGGGGAAGCGGAGTGTGGCTGGAAATGGATTAAAGGGCAGAGGGCGGGTGAAGTGTGGGGGGGGGATGTGATACCAGAGGGAGCGGGGATCAATGCAAAGTGACGAACGAATGACAGAGACAGACAGACAGAGAGACAGAGACTGAGAGACAGAGAGAGAGACAGACAGACAGAGAGACTGAGAGACAGACATACAGACAGAGAGACTGAGAGACAGGCAGACAGAGAGACAGACAGAGAGACTGAGAGACAGAGAGACAGATAGACAGACAGACAGAGAGACTGAGAGACAGACAGACAGAGAGACAGACAGAGAGACAGACAGACAGAGACTGAGAGACAGACAGAGAGACAAACAGACAGACAGAGACTGAGAGACAGACAGAGAGACTGAGAGCCTGAGAGACAGACAGAGACTGAGAGACAGACAGAGAGACAGAGAGACTGAGAGACAGACAGAGAGACAAACAGACAGACAGAGACTGAGAGACAGACAGAGAGACTGAGAGCCTGAGAGACAGACAGAGACTGAGAGACAGACAGAGAGACAGACAGAGAGACAAACAGACAGACAGAGACTGAGAGACAGACAGAGAGACTGAGAGCCTGAGAGACAGACAAAGAGACAAACAAACAGACAGAGACTGAGAGACAGACAGAGAGACTGAGAGCCTGAGAGACAGACAAAGAGACAAACAAACAGACAGAGACTGAGAGACAGACAGAGAGACTGAGAGCCTGAGAGACAGACAGAGAGACAAACAGACAGACAGAGACTGAGAGACAGACAGAGAGACTGAGAGCCTGAGAGACAGACAGAGAGACAGATAGACAGACAGACTCTCTCTCTCTCTCTCTCTCTCTCTCTCTCTCTCTCTCTCTCTCTCTCTCTCGAATTGTTTACGTTTTGATAAAAGGATCTGTTCCTCCTTCAAATGCAGCTTGTCTCACTAGTGCAGCCCTTGAGCACGACGGTATACGACCCTTGAACACGACGGTATACGACCCTTGAGCACGACGGTATACGACCCTTGAGCACGACGGTATACGACCCTTGAACACGACGGTATACGACCCTTGACCACGACGGTATACGACCCTTGACCACGACGGTATACGACCCTTGAACACGACGGTATACGATCCTTGACCACGACGGTATACGACCCTTGAGCACGACGGTATACGACCCTTGACCACGACGGTATACGACCCTTGAACACGACGGTATACGACCCTTGAACACGACGGTATACGACCCTTGAACACGACGGTATACGACCCTTGACCACGACGGTATACGACCCTTGAACACGACGGTATACGACCCTTGACCACGACGGTATACGACCCTTGACCACGACGGTATACGACCCTTGACCACGACGGTATACGACCCTTGAACACGACGGTATACGACCCTTGACCACGACGGTATACGACCCTTGAACACGACGGTATACGACCCTTGACCACGACGGTATACGACCCTTGACCACGACGGTATACGACCCTTGAACACGACGGTATACGACCCTTGACCACGACGGTATACGACCCTTGAACACGACGGTATACGACTTGAACACGACGGTATACGACCCTTGAGCACGACGGTATACGACCCTTGAACACGACGGTATACGACCCTTGACCACGACGGTATACGACCCTTGAACACGACGGTATACGACCCTTGAACACGACGGTATACGACCCTTGACCACGACGGTATACGACCCTTGACCACGACGGTATACGACCCTTGAACACGACGGTATACGACCCTTGACCACGACGGTATACGACCCTTGACCACGACGGTATACGACCCTTGAACACGACGGTATACGACCCTTGACCACGACGGTATACGACCCTTGAACACGACGGTATACGACCCTTGAGCACGACGGTATACGACCCTTGACCACGACGGTATACGACCCTTGACCACGACGGTATACGACCCTTGAACACGACGGTATACGACCCTTGACCACGACGGTATACGACCCTTGACCACGACGGTATACGACCCTTGACCACGACGGTATACGACCCTTGAACACGACGGTATACGACCCTTGACCACGACGGTATACGACCCTTGACCACGACGGTATACGACCCTTGACCACGACGGTATACGACCCTTGAACACGACGGTATACGACCCTTGACCACGACGGTATACGACCCTTGACCACGACGGTATACGACCCTTGAGCACGACGGTATACGACCCTTGACCACGACGGTATACGACCCTTGACCACGACGGTATACGACCCTTGACCACGACGGTATACGACCCTTGAACACGACGGTATACGACCCTTGACCACGACGGTATACGACCCTTGAACACGACGGTATACGACCCTTGACCACGACGGTATACGACCCTTGAACACGACGGTATACGACCCTTGACCACGACGGTATACGACCCTTGAACACGACGGTATACGACCCTTGACCACGACTGTATACGACCCTTGACCACGACGGTATACGACCCTTGACCACGACGGTATACGACCCTTGAACACGACGGTATACGACCCTTGACCACGACGGTATACGACCCTTGAACACGACGGTATACGACCCTTGAACACGACGGCATACGACCCTTGAACATGACGGTATACGACCATTGACCACCACGGTATACGACCCTTGACCACGACGGTATACGACCCTTGACCACGACGGTATACGACCCTTGAACACGACGGTATACGAACCTTGAACACGACGGTATACGACCCTTGACCACGACGGTATACGACCCTTGAACACGACGGTATACGACCCTTGACCACGACGGTATACGACCCTTGACCACGACGGTATACGACCCTTGAACACGACGGTATACGACCCTTGAACACGACGGTATACGACCCTTGAACACGACGGTATACGAACCTTGAACACGACGGTATACGACCCTTGACCACGACGGTATACGACCCTTGACCACGACGGTAT
>NC_092240.1:47665058-47690058 GCF_036320965.1 Panulirus ornatus | reverse complement strand
GACGCTTCACATGGCCCTGATTCACAATCCACCTGACAGCACCGTCAACCCCGGTATAACCACATCGATCCAAGTCACTCCTATTCCCTTGCCCTCCGGTCACCCTCCGCTGTATGTTCAGATCAGGCCCCGATACTTCAAATTCTTTTTCACGTCCATAGAATATATATATATAATATATATATAATATATAATTACCAGATGTCCCTGGTGTATCCTATTGCCTTCAGCGGTACGGAACGCCCACTTGTCTCTGGGTGCTAATTTCGCTCCTCTGTGGTATTCTGGGCTAACACACACTCACACACACACCACACACTTCAATTAACCTGCTCTGTGGTCTTTCTGTCTTCGTGCCCTCCCTCACCAGTTCGGGAGACCAAGGGAGGAGGCCTGGAATCAGAGGTGTGTCGGGGAGAGAGAGAGAGAAGAGAGAGAGAGAGAGAGAGAGAGAGAGAAGAGAGAGAGAGAGAGAGAGAGAGAGAGAGAGGGGGGGGGGGTGTTGGGGTATGAGGTTGGGGAAGGGGAAGGAAAAGTTACGACCCTGCCGGGCCTTTTGGCCCTTAGGAAGGAGGGGAGGAAGAGCCAGTTTCCTATACAACTACTCATATAACGACCTCCTTCATGCACGTTGGAAGGACCTTTGAACGGAACGCGACGGGAACCGTCCCCTTGAACACGACGGACGAACCCCCCTTATACACGACGATGCACCCTTGAACACACACAAAACGGAACGACCCTTGAACACGACTGGTACGGACCCTTGAACACGACGGACGACCCTTGAACAACGTCGATGGCGACCTTTGAACACGACGGGAACACCCTTGAACACGAATTAAGGATGACCCTTGCAAACGACGAGGCGACCTTGAACACGACGGGACGACCCTTTTAACACGACGGACGACCCTTGAACACGACTGGGACGACCCGTGAAACACGACGAGACGACCCCCTTTAACACGACGGTGCGACCCTTGAACACGACCGGACGACCCTGGAACACGACGGTGCGACCCTTGAACACGACGGGATGGCCCTTGAAAAACGAACGGGACGACCCTTGAACCGGACGGTGCGACCCCTGGAAACAACGACTGGATGACCCTTGATACCCGACGGACGACCCTTGTACACGTAACATGCGACCCTTGAACAACACGACGGGAAGACACCAGACCCCCCTAGGAACACGACGGTACAACTCTTTGAAACACGAACGGTGCGACCCTTGAAACACGACGGTAGCGACCCTTGAACAACGACGATACGACCTTGAACACGACGGTACGACCCTTGAACAAAAACGACGATTACCGACCCTTCTTGAAGCACTGACGGACGAACCCTTGAACACGACATTACGACCCTTGAACACTACGGTGCGAAGCGACCCTTGAACACTACGGGGACGACCCCGTGAAACACGACGGTACACCCGTTGAACTCGACGTGCCGACCCGTGAACAACGACGGTGCGAACCCCTTGAACACGACGATACGACCCTTGAACCCACGGTAACGACCATGAAGCCTCGACTTACGCCCTTGAACACGATGGGACGACCCCCTGAACACGACATTACGAACCCTTGAACACGACAGACGACCCGTGAACACACGGAACGACCCATGAATCACGACGTACGGACGAACCTCGAACAAAACGGAACGACCTTGAACAAACGACGTGGCGACGCATGAACACGGCGGACGAACCCTTGAACACGACGGGGCACGGGCTATGGTCGATGCCTGCCTTTGACTGACCCTTGAGCACAATAGCTGGCCTTAACACGGCTAAGAGGGCACACCACCAAACACAAGACGTACCGTCGTACACAAGACATACGCTTCACAGAAGCAAAACAAGTTTACTAACAATAAAATGGTGTATCAAGACCACATTTCAAGTCTATGGAGGGTTCAGAAAACTGGTATGGCAATGGGTTATCCTCTGTCAACCTGTACTATGGTATCTTTACATGGAAATCTCTAAGGTAAGAATGACCGTACCCTCTAATAGCCAATCTGTTTGGGTTATGCAAAATGTTGTGGGCCTAACAAACAAAATTTAAACAACATTTTCTCCCGTTACTGAACAACTTATAACGTCAACTTCAATGGAGAATGGAAATTATGGTATATTGCCATTGTTAGAGTGGGCCATGATCTTAAAGATGGAAACATGTTTAAGTTATATAGACTAAACCCGTCAAGTTGGTTCATAGGAGTTCATCTCCGCTATACAAGTGATGAACACCATCACTTCAGTCTATTTCCTTAGGGCATTATGGATATGTATCAAGAGTTTGAGAAGATATATGCTATCAGCACAATCAAAGTATCCTAGATCGTTCATGGTTACATATCTGAAGTGGCAAAAAATAATTTGGAAGAGTGAGCCAAACAGCCCCCTTTTATACAAGAATCGTTAGGTCTCCCTTTTAATAATATTTTCACTTTACTTTCCATGTGCTTCAATCCTTAATGTAAATGTAGCCTTCAGCTCTAACAAATTATAAAGAATATCTAATTCAAAGTCCTAGAGAAGAAAATTCTACTGGCTGTTGTTTACACAGCCCTTGTATAAGCTGAATATGTTTGATGTGGGCATAACCGGTAAGGATTCTTACTTTTAGACTTAGGCAACATAAATATTAAAACAGGACAAGAATCAAATGCTGCGTGAAATAGTATGACCCTGTAATTAACAGGGAGTAACGCAATTCTTTTAGCATCCTGTTACCCTTACCACAAGAAATATCACTGAATCTTCCATTATCAAATACACAAGACCATGGAACATTAATATCATTAAAGGTCTGTACAATACTGGATAGCTTGTGCGTTGCATTGGTAAACAGTTCCCTGGTTCTGTCCACGTAACGAAACTTATGGAGAGGCAGGATGCTAGACCCAAACGCTCCTTGGGGGGGGGGGGGGGGGGGGGGGGGGGGGGGGGGGGGGGGGGTGGTGGGGGGGGGTTGTTATTATTAATATATTTTTATATATATATATATATTTATATAATATATATCTTGGGTTGGGGGGGTTTATATTTTTATATTTAGGGGGTGGGGTTTTGTTTTGCTGCCGGGTATCTTCTTGGTGTCCATCCCGTCGTCAGGCGACACCGGGCGAGCACCAGGACTGGGCTACGGTGTCTAGCGCATGCTTGTAGCGCTCCAGTTTATGTATCCGACTTGAAACGAAATGCACGGTGGGTACGGATTCCGTGGCCATTTGCCGCGGGTACAGGCAAACCTAGACACGCGCACTAATATGCCCGCGTGCAAAATAGATATATAGTGATATATATATATAGATATATATATATATATATATATAGATATTATAATATATAGAATAAATTTTATAAAGAAAAATAAATTTTTTGTTAAAAATTGGTTAAGAGTAAATGTGAATAAAGCAAGGTTTTATTAGGTACAGTAGGGGGTGAGGTCAAGACAAATTGGGAGGTGAGTTTTGAAATGGAGATAAACTGGAGGAAGTGAAGTGTTTTGAGATATCTGGGAGGATCTGTCACGGATGGACACCATGGAAGCGGAATGGATCATAGGGGGGGGGAGGGGGCGAAAATTTTGGGGAGCCTTGAAAAATGTGTGGAAGTCGAGAACTTTATCTCGGAAAGCAAAATTGGGTATGTTGAAGAATAGTGGTTCCAACAATGTTTATTTGCGAGGCGTGGCTATGGATAGAGTTGTGCCAGGAGGATGCATGTGCTGGAAATGAATGTTTGAGGACAAATGTGTGGTGTGAGTGTTTGATCGAGTAAGTAACGTAAGGGTAAGAGAGATTGGTGGTAATAAAAAAGAGCGTGTTGAGAGAGCATAAGAAGGGTGTTTTGAAATGGTTTTTGGGGACATGCGAGAATGAGTGAAGGAATGAATTGACCAAGAGGATATATGTGTCGAGGTGAGGGAACGAGGAGAAAGAGGGAGACTCAAATTGGAGTGGAAAGATGAAGTGAAAAAGATTTCTTGGTGATCGGGCCCTGAACAGGCAGGAGGTGAAAGGAGGCAAGGAAGAAGTGTATTGGAGGAGCGATGTGGTATACCGGGTTGACGTGCTGGCCAGTTGATTAATCAAGGCATGTGAAGCGTCCTGGGGTAACACCAGGGAAAGCTGTGTAGGTATGTATATTTGCGTGTGTGGACGGTATAGTACGTGTGTATGGGTTGCCCTTTTCTTTCGTCGTGTTCCTCGCGTACCTCGCAAACGCGGAGACAGCGACAAAGTATTAAAAAAAAAAAAAAAAAAAAAAAAACAAAAAAATAGATATATATAATATATATATATATATATATATATATATATAATATATATATATAATATATATATATGTGTGTGTGTGTGTGTGTGTGTGTGTGTGGTGACGAACTGAGGGTACCAAGTGTGCGGTGTGTGTGGGTGTGTGTGTCGTGTGTGTGGTGTGTTGTGTTATGTGTGTGTGTGTGGTGTTGGGTGAATCGCGGTCAGACGGCCTCTAGCGCCCCTCTTATAACCACTTGAGCGTGACTATCTTATCTCGTCCCACTTACCGCCAGAATTATGAATGCTGTCATTTGGGCAAGTGGTCCATTCTCCCCCCTCCTCCGCCCCATTCCATATTAGCACTCAGCGACCCTCCTCCAGTGTCCATGTGTAGTAAGTACGTAGCTTTAGAGAGAAAGAGAATGTTTGGCCAATTCTCTTTAAATCTTAAGAGACATTACCAGAGAATGGAAGCCAGGAAGTTATTATCTCATATGGATGGGTGTCTGAAGGAACATATCGGCCCTGGGTTCATAAATTTTCTGAAGATGGACTTAGAAAATGCCCAAAACGTTGCCTGATCATTCCTTAATCTATACCCAAAAAGGCAATATATAGATAGAATTATCATATATATATAGATCTAGATATATATATATATATATATAGAATATATATATATATACAAGATATCGATATATAGTTATTTAGATATATATTATAATAATACCGCATAGTCAGTGCGTAGCGCAGGCCTTCCATTTCAGCCTATCCCAAACCAGCACTGTTCACCCTCCATGCACGCCCTGCAAACCAGGGTGTACCGAGGCCTCCAACAACCCAACCTGCCCTCGATCGCCCCCACAAGCAATGCTCCTCCCACAGCACGGGTCATGAACCAATTGGAGGACTGGGGGGGAAAACGGAGTGTGCTTGGAAATGGATTAAGGGCAAGGGCGGGTGAATGTGGGGGGGGGATGTGATACCAGAGGGACGGGGATCAATGCAAAGTGACGAGAGACAGACAGAGAGACAAACAGACAACAGAACTGAGAGACAACAGAGAGAGAGCCCCGAGAGACAACAGAGCCCGAGAGAAGACAGGGACAGGAATGAGAACAGACAGAGAGAAAAAACTGACAGAGACCCGAGGGGACAGACAAAAGAACTGAGAGCCTGAGAGACAACAGAGACTGAGAGACAGCAAAAGAGACAGACGAGACAAACAGCCCGAAGAGACTGGAGACCCGACGAGAGACTGAGAGCTGAGAGCAGACAAAGAGACAAACAAACAGCAGAGACTGAAGACAGAAGAGAGATGAGAGCCGAGAGACAAAAGAGAAAACCAACAGACAGAGAAATGAGAGACAGCAGAAGATGAGGCTGAGAGACAAAACAGGAGCAAACAACAGACAGAAGGAGACCGACAGAGAGCTGAAGCCCCGAGAACAGACAGAGAGACGATAGACAGACAGACTCTCTCTCCTCTCCTCTCCCCTCTCCCCTCTCTCTATTTTCTCTCCCCCTCGAATGTTTTTCGTTTTTAAAAAGGATTGTCCCCCCTTCAAAAGCCCGCTTGTCCACTGGGCAGCCCCTTTAGCCCCGACGGGATAAAAGAACCTTGAACACGACGGTATACGACCCCTTTACAAAGCGGATCGACCCCTGAGCACGACGGTAGAACCCCTTTAACACGACGGTATAAAACCCTTGACCAGGACGGTAAAAACGACCCCTTTAAACCCCGACGGTAACGACCCTTGAAACACGAAAGTAAACGATCCTTGACCCGACGGTATACGACCCCCTTTAGCACGCGGTTAGACCCTTGACCCCGACGTAAACCCACCCTTGAACCGACGGAAGACCCCTGAACACGAAAGGATACGACCCTTGAACCCGACGGTAATAAGACCCTTGCCACGACGGTATACGAACCCCTTTAAAACGACGTATAAAGACCCTGACACCGACGGTATAAAAAAACCCGGGCCACGACGTATACGACCCTTACCACGACGGTATCGACCCTTGAACACGACGGAAAACGACCCTTTACCACGACGGTTTACACCCTTGAAAAAACAAAAAATTTTTTAAAAACCCTTGACAAAGACGGATACGAAACCCTGACCACGAGTATAACGACCCTAACACGACGGTAACGACCCTGACCAGACGTAAAACGACCCTTGAACAGACCCGGGATACGACTTGAACACGACGTATAAAAAAAAACCCTTGAGCCGACGGTATAGAACCCCTTTAACACGACGGTTAAAGACCCCGGACCACGACGTAACGACCCTTGAACCGACGGTATCAAAAACCCCAACACGACGGGATAAAGACCCTGACCACGACGGTATACGACCCTTGACCACACGGTATAAAACCCTTGAAACGACGGTTAGGCCCCGACCCCGACGTATCGACCCCGGGCCACGACGGTATAAGACCCCTTTAAACGAAAGGATAGAACCCCTTGACCACGACGGTTACCCACCCCTTTAACACGAAAAGGTTTACGACCCCTTTAGACGACGTATACGACCTTGACCACGAAGGTATAAAAAGACCCCTTTACCAGACGGTAAACGACCCTTTAACACGACGGAACGACCCCCTTGACCCGACGTATACGACCCTGGGCCACGCGGTATAGACCCCCTTTCCACGACGGTAAAGGAAACCCTGAACACGACGGTATACGACCCCTTTACCACGACGGTAAAACGACCCTTGAAACCCCCGTTACACCCCCTTGACCCCGACGGTCGACCCTGAAACGACGGTATAAAGACCTTGACCACGACGGTATACCCTTGACCACGAGTATACGACCCCTTTGGGAGACGGATCGACCCTGACCACGACGGTTTTACGACCCTTGACCCCGACGGATACGACCTTGACCCGACGGTAGGGCCCTTGAAAACGACGGTATAAAGACCCTTGACCACCGGTATAGACCCCGAACCCCGGTATAGACCCCTTTACCAACGGTTTACACCCCTTTAACACGACGGGATACGACCCTGACCACGAGGTATAAGACCCCTTTAAAACGACGGTAAAACGAAAACCCCTTTACCACGGGCTTAACGACCCCTTTACCACGACGGTAACGACCCTTGACCACGACGGTAACGACCCTTTTTAACACACGGTATACGACCCTTTACCACGACGGGATAAAACCCTGAACACGACGGGAAAACGACCCTTGAACACGACCCGGGATACGACCCTTGAACAGACGAACGTATACGCCATTGACCACCACGGTAAAAACGACCCTTGACCACGACGGGATACGACCCTTGACCACGACGGTATACGACCCTTGAACACGACGGTATATCGAACTTGAACACGACGGTATACGAGCCCTTGACCCACGGTATACGACCCTTGAACCGACGGAATACGACCCTTGACCACGACGGTATACGACCCTTGACCACCGACGGGTATACGACCCTTGAACACGACGATACGACCCTTAGACACGACGGGAAACGACCCTGGAACACACGTATACGAAACCTTGAACACACGGGAAAACGAACCCTTGACCACGACGGATACGACCTGGGCACGACGGATACGACCTTGACCTCGACGGTATACGACCCTTGGAAAAATGACGGTATAACGACCCCACCTGCCCCCCCTTAGATATGTACCCACTGTACCTCTGTAATGGCCCCCCCACCTACATACCCCACTTAGATAGGGAAACCCCCTGTACACCGGGACTGGCCTCCACCAAACCCAACCCCCCCTTAGATATGTACCCACTGTACAAAATCCCCCGTTTCGGGGCCTCCACCACCACCCCCACTTAGGATATGTAAACCCACTGTTCACTCCGTACTGGCCTCCACCACCTACCCCCACTTAGATATGAAACCCCCGTACATCTGTACTGGGCCCCCACCACCTACCTCCCTTAGATATGTACCCACTGGACACTCTGTACTGGCCTCCACCACCTACCCCCACTTTGATAGTACCACGTACACCTGTACTGGCCTCCACCACCTACATACCCACTTAGATATGTACCCACTGTACACTCTGTACCTTTGGGCCCCCACCACCACAACCCCACTTAAAATGTACACCACTGTACACTCGTACTGGCCTCCACCACCTACCCCCACTTAGATATGTACCCACTGTACACTCCGTACTGGCCTCCCCCACCTACCCCACTTAGATATGTACCCACGGGACACTCCGTACTGGGCCTCCACCCCCTCCTCCACTTAGTTTTGTTTCCCCCTGACACTCGTACTGGCCTCCCCCCACCACATACCCCACTTTGATATTGTACCCACTGGTACACTCGGGACTTGGGCCCCCACCCACCTTTACCCCCTTAGAATGTACCACCTCCTGTATGGCCGCCACCAAAGCTACCCCCACTGAGATTGTACCCCCTGTACACTCGTACTGGCATCCACCACCTACCTCCCCTTAGATATGACCCCTGTACGCTGCTTCTGGGCCCCAAGACACACATGGTAATGTGGCCACAACGACACAAATGCTGGGAAAGGGGGCCACAACACATCACACTGGCAATGTTGGGCCCCAAAGACAGCACTGCTGGCAATGTGGCCACAAAACAGACATACCGGCAATGTGGCCACAAAGACATCACGTGTTTCAGTGGCCACAACGACATCACGCTGGTAATGTGGCCCAAAACGACTCCTGCTTAATGTGGCAAAACGACACACTGCGGGAATGTGGCCCAACGAAATCACTGCTGTAAGTGGCCACAACACACTGCTGAATGTTGGCCATAAACATCACGGGGGGAAGGTGGCCACAACGACATCACTGGGGTGGGAATGTGGGCCCCAACGACATTTACTGCTGGTAATGGGGCCACAACGACATCACTGCGGGTATTGTGGCCACAACACATCACTGCTGGTAATGTGGCCACAACGACATCACTGCGGTAAAGTGGCCACAAACGACATCACGGGTGGGGAATGGTGGCCAAACATCACGGGGGGTAAAAGTGGCGCACAAAGACATCAGGGGGGAATTGGCCCCCAACGAAAACACTGCGGTAATGTGGCCACAACGACATCACTTTCTGGTAGGGGGCCATAACATCACTGCTGGTAGTGGCCACAAAAAGGGCATCACTGCGGTAATGTGGCCCCCAACGACAACACTGCTGGTAATGTGGCCACAACGACATCACGGGTGGTAATGTGGCCCCCAACGACACACTGCTGGTAAGTGCCATAACATCACTGCTGGTAATGTGGCCACAACGACATCACGGGTGGTATGTGGCCACACGACCACTGCGGGAATGTGGCCAAACGACACTCTGTATTTTTGGGCCACACACATCCTGCTGTATTGGAACAACGACTTCATGCGGGTAATTGGCCATAACATCACGGCTGTAATGGGCCACACCGACATCACTGCGTAATGTGGCCACAAAAACACACTGCTGGTAATGGGCACAACGACATCATGTGGTAATGTGCCATAACATCACCTGCTGGTAATGTGGCCACACGACATCCTGCGGGTAATGTGGCCACAACGACATCACTGCGGGTAATGTGCCACAACGACTCATTTGCTGGTAATGTGGCCAACGACATCACGGCTGGTAATGGGGCCATAACACATGTTTGGTAATGTGGCCACAACGACATCACGGCGGGAAATGTGGCCACAAAGACATCACGGCTGTAAGTGGCCACAAACAATCACTGCTGGTAATGTGGCCCACCGACATCACTCTGGTAATTGGCCATAACATCACTGCTGGTAATGTCCCCCAAAACGAAAATCACGCGGGTAAGGTGGCCAACAACAAACACACTGCGGTAATGTGGCCCAACGACATAAACGGGCTGGTAATGTGGCCCAACGACATCACTGCTGGTAATGTGGCCAAACATCACGCTGGTAATGTGGCCACAACGACATCACTGCTGAATTTGGCCATAACATCACGGCGGAAAAGGGGCCACAACGAAAATCACTGGCGGGGAATGGGCCACACGACAGCACGCGGAATGGGCCAAACGCCCTTCACTGCGGGAATGGGGCCATACACACTGCTGGTAATGGGGCCACAACGACATCACTGCGGGAATGTGGCCACAACGACTCACTGCTGGTAATGGGCCATAACACCCACTGCTTAATGTGGCCAAAACATCACGGCGGCAATGGGGGCCACAAAGACACCCAGTGCTGGCATTCCACCCTTTTTTGGCAAGCCCACACCACACACACACACACATGCACAAATGCAGCGGAAAAAGAACAAGGGGTTTGCCAATATAGAAAACGATTTTACCTTCCGACAAAAATAAAAGAAAAAAAAGGAAAAAGACAAAAAAACCCGGCAGGCATAGAAAACGGAAAAACAGCCGCCGGAACGAATTGCGGAACGCTGGAACGAACCGGTGAGAGAGAGGAGAGAGAGAAAAGGGGAGAGGAGAGAGAAAAGAGAGAGAGGAGAGAGAGAGAGAGAAACAACAAGGAAAACATTGACACAATACATACTGCGGGCGCAATATATAAATATAATATATATATATATATATATATATATTATTATATTTATATAATATTTAATATTTTTATTTGTGATTATTACACGAAATGCCTGGGAACTTTTCGGTCCATTTTCCCGTGGACTCATAGGAATATAATATAAAATATTTATACTATATAAATTATAATATATATATATATATATATATATATATATATATATATATAATATACTTTTATATTTTCAACTTAGTCGCGTCTCCCGCGTGGAGCGAGGTAGCGCAAAGGAAACAACGAAAAAAAGGCCCACCCCCACCCACATACACATGTACAACATGTAAAAATAAACTCCAACACACGCACATAATAACTTATACATTAACGTCCCACACACACACACACACACACACACACACACACACACACACACAGACAAGGTACACATCCACACTTGCTGCTTTCACCCCATTCCCGTCGCCACCCCCCACAACACATGAAAAAACAACCCCCTCCCCCTCATGGTGCGAGGAGCGGGGAAAAGACAACAAACACTCCAAAGGGGCTCTAGCTGTTTATGAATAATGCCCCGAAACCACAGTCCCTTTCCACATCCAGGCACCGGGGAAACCACAGCCCCCCACATCCAGCAGCCGAAACCACAGCTCCCTGTCCACATCAGGCAAACCCAACCACAGCTCCCTTTCCCCATGCAGGCCCCACACTACTTCCATGGTTTACCCCAGACGCTTCACATGCCCTGGTTCAATCCATTGACAGCACAAAACAGTAATGCTGACAGGCGACAACGGTACGAAAACAGAAGAGGATATTAACGGAGTACAACAGAAGGGAAACGGGAGATTCCAAAGGTGAATATGAACAACGGAATCATTGGAATGAACTGCAGCCACAACACTGACAACGGAATTCAACTTGGAATGAACCAAATGGGAAGGACTAGTGAGGTGTAGTGGAATCCCAAAATACAATGGGGACGCTGGAACGGACCAGAAACCGTTGACTGACGGAGGATCAACGGAATGCTGAGGGAACACAGGAACGCACCGAAAGAAACCCGAATTCTGCGGAATACTGGAACGGAACAGAACTCTGGGATGTAAGGGGAACGTTGGAATGCAACGGTAAAACTGGAGGTAAGAATACGAACGCAACAGGAACGCTGGCATGCAACAGGAACGCTGGAATGCAACAGGAACGTTGGAATGCAACAGGAACGTTGGAATGCAACAGGAACGTTGGAATGCAACAGGAACGCTGGAATGCAAAAGGAACGTTGGAATGCAACAGGAACGCTGGAATGCAAAAGGAACGTTGGAATGCAACAGGAACGTTGGAATGCAACAGGAACGTTGGAATGCAACAGGAACGCTGGAATGCAACAGGAACGCTGGAATGCAAAAGGAACGTTGGAATGCAACAGGAACGCTGGAATGCAAAAGGAACGTTGGAATGCAACAGGAACGCTGGAATGCAAAAGGAACGTTGGAATGCAACAGGAACGTTGGAATGCAACAGGAACGTTGGAATGCAACAGGAACGCTGGAATGCAACAGGAACGTTGGAATGCAACGGTAAAACTGGAGGTAAGAATACGAACGCAACAGGAACGCTGGCATGCAACAGGAACGCTGGAATGCAACAGGAACGTTGGAATGCAACAGGAACGTTGGAATGCAACAGGAACGTTGGAATGCAACAGGAACGCTGGAATGCAAAAGGAACGTTGGAATGCAACAGGAACGCTGGAATGCAAAAGGAACGTTGGAATGCAACAGGAACGTTGGAATGCAACAGGAACGTTGGAATGCAACAGGAACGCTGGAATGCAACAGGAACGCTGGAATGCAAAAGGAACGTTGGAATGCAACAGGAACGCTGAAGCAAAAGGAACGTTGGAATGCAACAGGAACGCTGGAATGCAAAAGGAACGTTGGAATGCAACAGGAACGTTGGAATGCAACAGG
Organism: Panulirus ornatus; assembly: GCF_036320965.1. NCBI lineage: Eukaryota > Metazoa > Arthropoda > Malacostraca > Decapoda > Palinuridae > Panulirus > Panulirus ornatus. Next base: position 47,677,234 of record NC_092240.1, on the reverse strand, counting down.
AACGTTGGAATGCAACAGGAACGCTGGAATGCAACAGGAACGTTGGAATGCAACAGGAACGTTGGAATGCAACAGGAACGTGGAATGCAACAGGAACGCTGGCATGCAACAGGAACGTGGAATGCAACAGGAACGCTGGAATGGACAGGGGAACACTGGAATGACAGGGGAACACTGGAATGACAGGGGAACACTGGATATGAACAGGGGAACACTGGAATGACAGGGGAACACTGGAATGACAGGGGAACACTGGATATGAACAGGGGAACACTGGATATGAACAGGGGAACACTGGATATGAACAGGGGAACACTGAATGAACAGGGAACACTGGAATGACAGGGGAACACTGGAATGAACAGGGGAACACTGGAATGAACAGAGGAACACTGGAATGAACAGGGGAACACTGGAATGAACAGGGGAACACTGGAATGAACAGGGGAACACTGGAATGAACAGGGGAACACTGGAATGAACAGAGGAACACTGGAATGAACAGGGGAACACTGGAATGAACAGGGGAACACTGGAATGAACAGAGGAACACTGGAATGCAAAAGGAACGTTGGAATGCAACAGGAACGCTGGAATGCAAAAGGAACGCTGGAATGCAACAGGAACGTTGGATGCAACAGGAACGTTGAATGCAACAGGAACGTTGGATGCAACAGGAACGTTGGATGCAACAGGAACGCTGGAATGCAACAGGAACGTTGGAATGCAACGGTAAAACTGGAGGTAAGAATACGAACGCAACAGGAACGCTGGAATGCAACAGGAACGTTGGAATGCAACAGGAACGCTGGAATGGAACAGGAACGCTGGAATGCAAAAGGAACGCTGGAATGAACAGAGGAACACTGGAATGAACAGAGGAACACTGGAATGAACAGAGAACACTGGAATGAACAGAGGAACACTGGAATGAACAGGGGAACACTGGAATGAACAGGGGAACACTGGAATGAACAGAGAACACTGGAATGAACAGAGGAACACTGGAATGCAAAAGGAACGTTGGAATGCAACAGGAACGCTGGCATGCAACAGGAACGTTGAATGCAACAGGAACGTGGAATGCAACAGGAACGTTGAATGCAACAGGAACGCTGGCATGCAACAGGAACACTGGAATGAACAGAGGAACACTGGAATGAACAGGGGAACACTGGAATGAACAGAGGAACACTGGAATGCAACAGAACGCTGGAATGCAAAAGGAACGTTGGAATGCAAAAGGAACGCTGGAATGCAACAGGAACGTTGGAATGCAACAGGAACGCTGGAATGGAACAGGAACGCTGGAATGCAAAAGGAACGCTGGAATGCGACAGGAACGCTGGCATGCAACAGGAACGCTGGCATGCAACAGGAACGCTGGCATGCAACAGGAACGCTGGCATGCAACAGGAACGTTGAATGCAACAGGAACGCTGGCATGCAACAGGAACGCTGGCATGCAACAGGAACGTTGGAATGCAACAGGAACGCTGAATGCAAAAGGAACGCTGGAATGAACAGAGGAACACTGGAATGAACAGGGGAACACTGAATGAACAGAGGAACGCTGGAATGCAAAAGGAACGCTGGAATGAACAGAGGAACGCTGGAATGCAACAGGAACGTTGAATGCAACAGGAACGTTGGAATGCAACAGGAACGTTGGATGCAACAGGAACGTTGGAATGCAACAGGAACGCTGGCATGCAACAGGAACGCTGGAATGAACAGAGGAACGCTGGAATGCAACAGGAACGCTGGAATGAACAGAGGAACGCTGGAATGCAAAAGGAACGCTGGAATGCAACAGGAACGTGGAATGCAACAGGAACGTTGAATGCAACAGGAACGCTGGAATGAACAGAGGAACACTGGAATGGACAGAGGAACACTGGAATGAACAGAGGAACGCTGGAATGCAACAGGAACGTTGGATGCAACAGGAACGTTGGAATGCAACAGGAACGTTGAATGCAACAGGAACGCTGGCATGCAACAGGAACGTTGAATGCAACAGAACGCTGGAATGCAAAAGGAACGTTGGAATGCAACAGGAACGCTGGAATGCAACAGGAACGTTGAATGCAACAGAACGCTGGAATGCAAAAGGAACGTTGGAATGCAAAAGGAACGCTGGAATGCAACAGGAACGTGGAATGCAACAGGAACGTGGAATGCAACAGGAACGTTGAATGCAACAGGAACGTTGGATGCAACAGGAACGTTGGAATGCAAAAGGAACGTTGGAATGCAAAAGGAACACTGGAATGAACAGAGGAACACTGGAATGGACAGGGGAACACTGGAATGAACAGGGGAACACTGGAATAAACAGGGGGACACTGAAATGAACAGGGGAACACTGGAATGAACAGAGGAACGCTGGAATGAACAGAGGAACACTGGAATGAACAGAGAACACTGGAAAGAACAGAGAGAAGCAGAAAAGCTAAAGGAGATAAGCCTAGAAAGTTAAAATGTATGTTATATCAAATGCTTTCGAGATGTCACAGGCCACGACCAAATCTTGACCAAACTGCCAGTGAGATGAGGACCAGAAATGAGTCACATGGGAGAGAGATCTCTCTCTCATAGCTCCCTCATTGGGACGTGAAAGAGGAGAACGAGTCAGTGAGTGTTTAGGGAAGGGAGACCTTCATATACCGTGGAGATAGCAGAAGTGAGAGCAATGATGTGGTTAGAAAGGTCTCTTGTCTTAAGGAGAGAGTGCACTCACGTGTGCCTCCAAGACGGAAGGGAAAACTCTAGGGTATTGAGATAGAGACGAAACCAGGCGATCAAGGATTGGTGCCAGCTCAATGGTACACTCCCGCACAACATGAGGAGGTATGCCATCTGAGCCACATATTCAGCCCATTTGTAGCTAGCGGAGTACTCGGAAGACCTCATACGAGAAAAAATGTAGTGAATAGATGTTCTAGGGATGAGGAAAGAGGGGAAAAAATATATAGTGAATGGATGTTGTAGGGATGATGAAGGGGGAAACAGAAGGAGTTTTAGACGTGGAATCATCCAAGACAGAGTTGGGGCAAAATATGGTGCATTCAGGGGCCGGCCCTAATCACCTGGGGCGTTCGCTTCAGAGGGACCAGGTTCGGTAAAGAGGAGGAGAGGTTGAACTGCAAAGGTTATACATGGATGCTCTTGAGTTAAAGAGAGAGAGAGAGAGAGAGAGAGAGAGAGAGAGAGAGAGAGAGAGAGAGAGAGAGAGAGAGAGAGAGAGAGAGGAACAACAGCTTCAGAGCCTCGGTCACTCTGTCTCCGATGCAAGCGCGAGTCTGCGCACGACCCATCAAACGACGAACGAAGATCTACGAAGACTCAGAAGATCCTGCAGAAGGAAGGCAAGACTGAGCCAAGATACCCTTCAGTATATCCTCCCATCGGCACATCGTTGGGGGGCGCGCCTTGCTCAAGTACGCCCTACCACGTCATCATGCAAGGGAGGAGAGTATAGAAACAGCTTCGAAGTCTCGGAGGGGAAGGGGTTCGACCAGGTAGAGCCGAGCTTTTGCCCTCTTGGCATGAATGATTACAGTGGATGGGGGGAAGGTGGTGGTCACCCAGCTCCAACAGAAGGTCAAAACAACAGGAGAGTTGCACCTCGAAGAACATCCTGGGGAAATAGACGACACGCAAACATCAAGTGTATACGAGGTTAGAGAGATTCTGAGCCATGACTGCTTCGAACTTCGAAGACCTGTAGCGAGCTCAGAGATCTTGAGCCATGAGTGCTTCGACGTTCGAAGACGTTGTAGCGAGTCCAACAGGCTTTTTTTCTTTCTGTATCTACAACAGGATCAGGAGAGAGATTATAGAGATTTGAGAGTGAAGAGATAAAGGCCAGCTATGGACAGTCGGGTCTCAAAAGGGGGCGGCCCCGCGCTCCCCAGGCGAGGAGGTAAGGGCCATCATTCACATCAACGGAAGGTAGGGTGGCTCCTGAGACTACGGCAGTCGCAATGACATGGAACAGTACCGTCAGAGGTGAGGATGCGAGTCCCTCAGGGCCACCAGCCAACCCTTCTCGACCCGTCAGTACTGATCAGACACAGGGACATGGCTGTTATAGGTGTACATTAGGTAAATGACATGAGGACGTCTGTGGCTTACAAGAAAGGGGTGTACGAGGTGTTGAGACTCATGTGTGGTTGATACACATATACGTGCAGAGAATGTATATGTATCTGTTGGATCACGTCCTTCCACACGGCTTGTCCAACGTGCGACGGAGAGGAAGGACATCATCTTGGGCCAAGGAGGGGAAGGTGAGAGCCACCGCAGTGTTGGTGAGGGGTGAGGGTCAGCAATGAGGACGTGAGATGACCAAATGATGATGGTGATGATGATGATAGTGATGATAATAGTGATGATAATAGTGATGATAATAGTGATGATAATAGCGATGGTGATAGTGATGATAATAGTGATGATGACAGTGATAATAATAGTGATGATAATAGTGATGATAATAGTGATGATAATAGTGATGATAGTGATGATAATAGTGATGATGACAGTGATAATAATAGTGATGATAATAGTGATGATAATAGTGATGATAATAGTGATGATAGTGATGATAACAGTGATGATGACAGTGATGATAATAGTGATGATGACAGTGATAATAATAGTGATGATAATAATGAGGAGGAGGAAGGATAAGATCAACGGTCACGAACGGAGAGAGAGAGAGAGAGAGAGAGAGAGAGAGAGAGAGAGAGAGAGAGAGAGAGAGAGAGAGGGAGGGACGTGGAGGGAAGGGGGGGAGCGTCACACACCCCTTCCCCCGTGTGTGAGTTAGGTATCACGCACGCCATTTATACACCTCCAATTGCTCACATCTGGGGCGCGTTACTTTACCGTGTCCTCCCCACGTACAACCCACAATCGTACATCTCCCTCCCTACCTAACCCAGACTTTACTCCCACCTCAGCTACTGCAGACACACACACACACACACACACACACACACACACACACACACACACACACCTCACCTCTATCTCCGTCCCTCGCTCTCTCTCTGGCGCATTCCCTCCACACATCACCTTTACCCCTGCGAATGGCTGGTCTTGTGCTGTGTGTGTGTGTGTGTGTGTGTGTGTGTGTGTGTGTGTGTGTGTGTGTGCGCTACTGGCAGCGCCTTCAAGGTGACCCCCCATGACCCTCCTGGTTCGGGAGCCTGAAATATTCCCCCCCCTTCTCCCTTACCTACCCTCCCCTTTCCCTCCGTAAATATGAACGAGTCGCTTTTACTCCCTCACCCTCACCCTCCTCCTCACCTAAGGCAATATTATGGCTTAAAGTACATAAAAAAAAAACGCATGATTAATGGCACTTCAATGAAAGGGTAGGGTTCACTTAGGTTGACCTACATTGACCTAGCTCGCTAAGGTCAGCTTAGTAAAAGGTAGGTAAGTAGGTAGGGAGGGAGGGTTGTGTATGTAGATTTCTAAGTTTTCCCTCACTCTTCTTCGTGTGTTGTTGTTTTCTTCAAGTCCTGGATTACACAGGCGTTTATTAAAAGAGGCGGAGGCTATCGAGGCACAGGGCTGAAAAATCCTCCTAAAGTTGAGACGTGAAAAGATAAAGACAAAAAACAGATTTGAAAAATGGCCTTGCGTTAGAGGCTCGTAAGGCCTTTGTTAGGATGATGATAATAATAATAATAACAAAAATAATAATGATAGTACTAATGATAGTGATAATAATAATAATAATAATAATAATAATAATAATAATAATAATAACAATAATAATAATAAAGATAATGATAATAACAAAGATAATAATAGTGATACTAATACTACTGATGATGTGATTATGACACGAAAGTGCACTTGGGAACTTATCGTGTTTCATTTTCCTCGTGGACTCATAGGAATATATATATATATATATATATATATATATATATATATATATATATATATATATATATATATATATATATATATGCCGCGTTAATGCTACAGCCTTGATAAAGGGCATACAGTTACCCGTTCCGTTTCAGCTGATATAAAGAGAGAAATTCAAAATACGTGGTATGGATGGCTTTAGGAACCCTTCCAATATTGCTGAAAGCTTTCGTAATAGATATTATGCGGGAGAGTAACTGTGTGATGTTGAGAGAGTGGCTTGAACTAAGTGTATGTTCAATGTTGTATATGATGTCACTGTGGTTACTATATATATATATATATATATATATATATATATATATATATATATATATATATATATATATATGGCATAATGCCCTCCGACAGCAAGGATTCGAACCCCACGCCATTTGCGTGATTGCTGGGTACGCTAACCACTCGGCTAAGCAAATAGTGCAGGGTTCGAATCCTCGATGTTGGAGGACAATATGTGTTCTATGAAAAGTGCGCGTTCATATGCAGAATATATATATATATATATATATATATATATATATACTATCCCTGGGGATAGGGGAGAAAGAATACTTGCCACGTATTCCCTGCGTGTCGTAGAAGGCGACTAAAAGGGGAGGGAGCGGGGGGCTGGAAATCCTCCCCACTCCTTTTTAATTTCCCAAAAGAAGGAACAGAGAAGGGGGCCCAAGTGAGGATATTCCCTCTAAGGCTCCTGTGTTCTTAACGCTACCTCGCTAACGCGGGAAATGACGAATATGTACGAAAGAAGAAGAAAATATATGTATATATACATATCATACAAACCTCCAGCAGCCAGGATCGAACCCGGGACCCCCGTGCAACAGGTGGGAGCGCTACCGCTAGGCTAGGGAAATGACTATTTCAATACTATGTACTCGAATACCCTTCGTCCCACGTTGGTGAGCAACGGAGGTGCCCACTGTCTGCCACACAGGGGTCCCGGGTTCGATCCTGGATGTTGGAGGTTTGTATATCATATGGAAGTGCGCGTTCATATGCACTATAGTCGTATATATGTACATGAGATTGAACATGACAACATATTTACAGTTATCAATCATATTTTTTAATGTTCATTAATTTTCTTGATATCATTGTACCATTATGTGGTGTGCTTATACACCAGTTGTCCAAAATCAACCATTCCATTTCAATCGGGCTTTCGCCTTCACATAGGCATCACAAGGAATCCACCCCCCCAAAAAAAAAAGGTGAGAAACGGCGTCACAAAATTTGGATATAAGATGTAAAATGCAAACAGCATGTATATATATACGAAACAAACCACGTAAACAATGAGGGGAGAAATATTGTAAACAATACAGAATAACCAGATCATGAAGGACATTGTGAGCTACAACCCAAGTACAAAATATGGATATAGAAATAGGAAAAATGAAGTTTTCTTTTTTCTTTGTATTCCAGTATCTATATTCTGAAGCGAAGTAATACATCTTCAAAGGGTTTAAGAGTGGGTTGGATCCAGTGATAGAGACACTTTTAAGAATAGATTTGAGAAATACTTGCCTTTAACTCCACCACATTCATCATCTGCGTCTCCGAGCTAGATAAACAATATGCAAATGATTCGATTTGAATTCCCTGTGTGTCTTCTGGCTTCTTACCCAACCAATCAAGGAGTTTCTGACCCCTTAGAAAGAATCTAAATGGTGGGTTCGAATCCCTCTCCACTCCTTCGTAAACCTTTTCCCAGACTCTGTTGTCACCTGTATAACTCACCCCCATCTCTCTATATACACAAGTTCTGCAGAACCCAAATCATCGGTGAACACTGTTGAACACGCCACCATCAGTGAGGATGAACACAGTGAACACCACCATCATTAGTGGGAGAACAGGGAACACAACACCACACCTCCACCACCGCTTCCACCTACCTCCCTTTCCCCCAACACACTGGTAACCTGACCCACCCCCAAGTGGAGGCGCTTTTCCTTTTAATACCCAAATCGTTCACTCCAACCACGTCCACCAACTCCCAGACCTCCCCCTCTCATGTTCAGCGTGACGTCCGCTCATTAATGCTCCCACCACATTATGGCCAACATGTTCCTACCACACTATGGCCAACATGTTCCTACCACACTATGGTCAACATGTTCCTACCACACTACGGTCAACATGTTCCTACCACACTATGGTCAACATGCTCCTACCACACTATGGTCAACATGTTCCTACCACACTATGGTCAACATGTTCCTACCACACTATGACCAACATGTTCCTACCACACTATGATCAACATGTTCCTACCACACTGTGGCCAACATGCTCCTACCACACTATGGTCAACATGTTCCTACCACACTATGGTCAACATGTTCCTACCACACTATGGTCAACATGCTCCTACCACACTATGGTCAACATGTTCCTACCACACTATGGCCAACATGTTACCACCACACTATGATCAACATGTTCCTACCACACTATGGCAAACATGCTCCTACCACACTATGGTCAACATGTTACCACCACACTATGACCAACATGTTCCTACCACACTATGACCAACATGTTACCACCACACTATGACCAACATGTTCCTACCACACTATGACCAACATGTTCCTACCACACTATGACCAACATGTTCCTACCACACTATGGCCAACATGTTCCTACCACACTATGACCAACATGTTCCTACCACACTATGACCAGCATGTTCCTACCACACTATGACCAGCATGTTCCTACCACACTATGGTCAACATGTTCCTACCACACTATGACCAGCATGTTCCTACCACACTATGACCAACATGTTCCTACCACACTATGACCAGCATGTTCCTACCACACTATGGTCAACATGTTCCTACCACACTATGACAAACATGTTCCTACCACACTATGGTCAACATGTTCCTACCACACTATGGCCAACATGTTCCTACCACACTATGGTCAACATGTTACCACCACACTATGACCAACATGTTCCTACCACACTATGACCAACATGTTACCACCACACTATGACCAACATGTTCCTACCACACTATGACCAACATGTTCCTACCACACTATGACCAGCATGTTCCTACCACACTATGGTCAACATGTTCCTACCACACTATGACCAACATGTTCCTACCACACTATGACCAACATGTTCCTACCACACTATGACCAGCATGTTCCTACCACACTATGACCAACATGTTCCTACCACACTATGACCAACATGTTCCTACCACACTATGACCAACATGTTCCTACCACACTATGACCAACATGTTCCTACCACACTATGGTCAACATGTTCCTACCACACTATGGTCAACATGTTCCTACCACACTATGACCAACATGTTCCTACCACACTATGGCCAACATGTTCCTGCCACACTATGACCAACATGTTCCTACCACACTATGGTCAACATGTTCCTACCGCACTATGACCAACATGTTCCTACCACACTATGACCAACATGTTCCTACCACACTATGACCAACATGTTCCTACCACACTATGACCAACATGTTCCTACCACACTATGACCAACATGCTCCTACCACACTATGGTCAACATGTTCCTACCACACTATGACCAACATGTTACCACCACACTATGACCAACATGTTCCTACCACACTATGACCAGCATGTTCCTACCACACTATGACCAACATGTTCCTACCACACTATGACCAACATGTTCCTACCACACTATGGCCAACATGTTCCTACCACACTATGACCAACATGTTCCTACCACACTATGACCAACATGTTCCTACCACACTATGACCAACATGTTCCTACCACACTATGACCAGCATGTTCCTACCACACTATGACCAACATGTTCCTACCACACTATGACCAGCATGTTCCTACCACACTATGACCAGCATGTTCCTACCACACTATGACCAGCATGTTCCTACCACACTATGACCAAGCATGTTCCTACCACACTATGACCAGCATGTTCCTACCACACTATGACCAACATGTTCCTACCACACTATGACCAGCATGTTACCACCACACTATGACCAGCATGTTCCTACCACACTATGACCAACATGTTCCTACCACACTATGACCAACATGTTCCTACCACACTATGACCAAGCATGTTCCTACCACACTATGACCAACATGTTCCTACCACACTATGACCAGCATGTTCCTACCACACTATGACCAACATGTTCCTACCACACTATGACCAGCATGTTCCTACCACACTATGACCAGCATGTTCCTACCACACTATGACCAGCATGTTACCACCACACTATGACCAACATGTTCCTACCACACTATGACCAGCATGTTACCACCACACTATGACCAGCATGTTCCTACCACACTATGACCAGCATGTTCCTACCACACTATGACCAGCATGTTCCTACCACACTATGACCAACATGTTCCTACCACACTATGACCAGCATGTTCCTACCACACTATGGTCCAACATGTTCCTACCACACTATGACCAGCATGTTCCTACCACACTATGACCAGCATGTTCCTACCACACTATGACCACATGTTACCACCACACTATGACCAACATGTTCCTACCACACTATGACCAGCATGTTACCACCACACTATGACCAACATGTTCCTACCACACTATGACCACATGTTCCTACCACACTATGACCAAGCATGTTACCACCACACTATGACCAACATGTTCCTACCACACTATGACCAGCATATTCCTACCACACTATGACCAGCATGTTACCACCACACTATGACCAACATGTTCCTACCACACTATGACCAACATGTTCCTACCACACTATGACCAACATGTTCCTAGCACACTATGACCAGCATGTTCCTACCACACTATGACCAACATGTTACCACCACACTATGACCAACATGTTACCACCACACTATGACCAGCATGTTCCTACCACACTATGACCAGCATGTTACCACCACACTATGACCAGCATGTTCCTACCACACTATGACCAGCATGTTCCTAGCACACTACTCTAGCTTGGTTACAGTGTTACCAGAACTGGGTTACAGTATTACCATAGCTTAGTTACAGTATTACCAAACCTGAGTTACAGTGTTACCATAGCTTGGTTTTAGTGTCACCACATCTTGATTACAGTTACCAGACGTGAGTTACAGTGTTACCAGACGTGTTACAGTGTTACCAGACCTGAGTTACAGTGTTACCAGACGTACGTTTCAGTGTTACCAGACCCAAGTTACAGTGTTACCAGACCTGAGTTACAGTGTTACCAGACGTACGTTTCAGTGTTACCAGACCCAAGTTACAGTGTTACCAGACCTGAGTTACAGTGTTACCAGACGTACGTTACAGTGTCACCAGACCCAAGTTACAGTGTTACCAGCCCTGAGTTACAGAGTCACCAGACGTGAGTTACGTGTGACGAAGCAGCCGCGAAAACCATGTTACGGTGTGATGGCGTCACACACCTACTGCCACACACTATTTCCCCACTGCATCCCCTTATGGTACGCCCCCTTCCCACGCCCCCGTCCCCTCCTCTTCCCCAACCCCTCTTCCTCCTCTCCCTCCTCTCCCTCGGGATCTCATTTACTGTTGTGCCTCACTCCAGCGGGCTCCTGTTCACCCTCATAAGGCGCGAGAAAGACACCACCATTAAAGCAGGATCTCCACTAGAGCGCGAGGGAGCCACAAATACTCAGGGGGGGATGATGTACATGGAAGGGTGATCAGGGATGGATGGGTGGTGTGGGACAGGGCCAAGGCAGGGTCTGGTTGTAAGGGGGGTAGATTGTAGTGGGTGGGTTGGGAGGGTGGGTTGGGAGGGTGGGTTTGGTGGGGTACTGTGGCAAGGGTGGGTGTAGGGAGTAGAGTGTAGTGGTGGGTGATGGGTGTCTCTCTCTCTGTGGTGGGTTTCGGACCCATATCCTGGTGGACGGTTGACGGGTCATACGTTAGGTGGAATAACATATTATATATATATATATATATATATATATATATATATATATATATATATATATATATATATATATATATATATATATATTTTGGAAAGGATCACAATTTTGCACGTGATCAAGTATATTCCCATGAGTCCACGGGGAAAATGAAACATGATAAGTTCCCAAGTGCACTTTCGTGTCATAATCACATCATCAGGGGAGACACAAGAGAGAAATATAACAGTCAGTTGATATACAACGAAGAGACGTAGCT
>NC_092240.1:47635058-47660058 GCF_036320965.1 Panulirus ornatus | reverse complement strand
ACGTCACAGGAATGAGAGGGGTCGTAATGGCTACGTCACAGGAATGAGAGGGGGTCGTAATATTTACGTCACAGGAATGAGAGGGGTCGTAATGGTTACGTCACAGGAATGAGAGGGGTCGTAATGGTTACGTCGCAGGAATGAGAGGGGTCGTAATGGTTACGTCACAGGAATGAGAGGGGGTCGTAATGGTTACGTCACAGGAATGAGGGGGGTCGTAATGGTTACGTCACAGGAATGAGAGGGGGTCGTAATGGTTACGTCACAGGAATGAGAGGGGGTCGTAATGGTTACGTCACAGGAATGAGAGGGGTCGTAATGGTTACGTCACAGGAATGAGAGGGGTCGTAATGGTTACGTAACAAGAATGAGAGGGGTCGTAATGGTTACATCACAGGAATGAGAGGGGGTCGTAATGGTTACGTCACAGGAATGAGAGGGGGTCGTAATGGTTACGTCACAGGAATGAGAGGGGTCGTAATATTTACGTCACAGGAATGAGAGGGGGTCGTAATGGTTACGTCACAGGAATGAGAGGGAGTCGTAACGGTTACGTTACAGGAATGAGAGGGGTCGTAATGGTTACGTCACTGGAATGAGAGGGGGTCGTAATGGTTACGTCACAGGAATGAGAGGGAGTCGTAACGGTTACGTTACAGGAATGAGAGGGGTCGTAATGGTTACGTCACTGGAATGAGAGGGGGTCGTAATATTTACGTCACAGGAATGAGAGGGGTCGTAATGGTTACGTCACAGGAATGAGGGGTCGTAATGGTTACGTCGCAGGAATGAGAGGGGTCGTAATGGTTACGTCACAGGAATGAGAGGGGGTCGTAATGGTTACGTCACAGGAATGAGGGGGGTCGTAATGGTTACGTCACAGGAATGAGAGGGGGTCGTAATGGTTACGTCACAGGAATGAGAGGGGGTCGTAATGGTTACGTCACAGGAATGAGAGGGGGTCGTAATGGTTACGTCACAGGAATGAGAGGGGGTCGTAATGGTTACGTCACAGGAATGAGAGGGGTCGTAATGGTTACGTCACAGGAATGAGAGGGGGTCGTAATGGGGCACCCCTGAAGAGGAGGGGAGGAAGGTATGTGAAGGGGCGGGGAGGAAGGTATGGGGAAGGGAGGATGGTATGTAAAGGGGAGGGGAGGAAGGTATGTGAAGGGGAGGGGAGGATGGTATGGGGAGGGGAGGATGGTATGTAAAGGGGAGGGGAGGAAGGTATGTGAAGGGGAGGGGAGGATGGTATGTGAAGGGGAGGGGAGGATGGTATGTGAAGGGGAGGGGGAGGAAGGTATGTGAAGGGGAGGGGAGGATGGTATGTGAAGGGGAGGGGAGGAAGGTATGTGAAGGGGCGGGGAGGATGGTATGTAAAGGGGAGGGGAGGATGGTATGTGAAGGAGAGGGGGAGGAAGGTATGTGAAGGGGAGGGGAGGATGGTATGTAAAGGGGAGGGGAGGAAGGTATGTGAAGGGGAGGAGAGGAAGGTATGTGAAGGGGAGGGGAGGAAGGTATGTGAAAGGGGAGGGAAGGAATGTATGTGAAGGGGAGGGGAGGAAGGCATGTGAAGGGGAGGGGAGGATGGTATGTGAAGGGGAGGAGAGGAAGGTATGTGAAGGGGAGGGGAGGATGGTATGTGAAGGGGAGGGGAGGATGGTATGTGAAGGGGAGGGGAGGAAGGTATGTGAAGGGGAGGGGAGGAAGGTATGTGAAGGGGAGGGGAGGATGGTATGTAAAGGGGAGGGGAGGAAGGTATGTGAAGGGGAGGAGAGGAGGAAGGTATGTGAAGGGGAGGAGAGGAAGGTATGTAAAGGGGATTGGAGGATGGTATATGAAGGGGAGGGGAGGATGGTATGTGAAGGGGAGGGGAAGATGGTATGTGAAGGGAAGGGGAAGATGGTATGTGAAGGGAAGGGGAGGAGGAAGGTATGTGAAGGGGAGGGGAGGAAGGTATGTGAAGGGAGGAGAGGAAGGTATGAAGGGGAAGGGAGGAAGGTATGTGAAGGGGAGGGGAGGAAGGTATGTGAAAGGGGAGGGCAGGAATGTATGTGAAGGGGAGGGGAGGAAGGCATGTGAAGGGGAGGGGAGGATGGTATGTGAAGGGGAGGAGAGGAAGGTATGTGAAGGGGAGGGGAGGATGTATGTGAAGGGGAGGGGAGGAGGTATGTGAAGGGGAGGAGAGGAAGGTATGTGAAGGGGAGGGGAGGAAGGTATGTGAAGGGGAGGAGAGGAAGGTATGTGAAGGGGAGGGGAGGAAGGTATATGAAGGGCAGGGGAGGAAGGTATATGAAGGGGAGGGGAGGAAGGTATGTGAAGGGGAGGGGAGGAAGGTATGAAGGGGAGGGGAGGAAGGTATGTGAAGAGGAGGAGGAAGGTATGTGAAGGGGAGGGAGGAAGTATGTGAAAGGGGAGGGGCAGGAATGTATGTGAAGGGGAGGGGAGGAAGGTATGTGAAGGGGAGGGCAGGAAGTATGTGAAGGGGAGGGAGGAGAGGATGTGAAGGGAGGGTGGATGGTATGTGAAGGGGAGGGGAGGAAGGTATGTGAAGGGGAGGGGAGGAGGAAGGTATGTGAAGGGGAGGGGAGGAAGGTATGTGAAGGGGAGGAGGAAGGTATATGAAGGGGAGGGGAGGAGGAAGGTATGTGAAGGGGAGGGGAGGAGGAAGGTATGTGAAGGGTAGAGGGTGTGGGGTGTGTGGGGGAGAGTGAAGAGATGCATCTTTGCCAACCCAGTTACCCCAAAGAGCCAATAATCAATACACACAACAACACACATAACAACACACATAACAACACACATAACAACACACACAACAACATGGCTGGATATTACCGTAAACTACCATACACTGGGGCACCCCTGACGTTTGGCCACACTACCACACTGGGGCACCCCTGACGTGGCCACACTGGGGCACCCCTGACGTGTGGCCACACTGGGGCACCCCTGACGTGTGGCCACACTACCACACTGGGGCACCCCTGACGTGTGGCCAGCACTACCACACTGGGGCACCCCTGACGTGGCCACACTGGGGCACCCCTGACGTGTGGCCAGCACTACCACACTGGGGCACCCCTGACGTGTGGCCACACTGGGGCACCCCTGACGTGTGGCCACACTACCACACTGGGGCACCCCTGACGTGTGGCCACACTGGGGCACCCCTGACGTGTGGCCAGCACTACCACACTGGGGCACCCCTGACGTGGCCACACTGGGGCACCCCGGACATGTGGCCAGCACTACCACACTGGGGCACCCCTGACGTGTGGCCAGCACTACCACACTGGGGCACCCCTGACGTGTGGCCACACTGGGGCACCCCTGACGTGTGGCCACACTGGGGCACCCCTGACGTGTGGCCAGCACTACCACACTGGGGCACCCCTGACGTGGCCACACTGGGGCACCCCTGACGTGTGGCCAGCACTACCACACTTGGGCACCCCTGACGTGGCCACACTGGGGCACCCCGGACATGTGGCCAGCACTACCACACTGGGGCACCCCTGATGTGTGGCCAGCACTACCACACTGGGGCACCCCTGACGTGGCCACACTGGGGCACCCCGGACATGTGGCCAGCACTACCACACTGGGGCACCCCTGATGTGTGGCCAGCACTACCACACTGGGGCACCCCTGACGTGGCCACACTGGGGCATCCCTGACGTGTGGCCAGCGCTACCACACTGGGGCACCCCTGACGTGTGGCCAGCACCACCACACTGGGGCACCCCTGACGTGTGGCCACACTGAGGCACCCCTGACGTGTGGCCAGCACTACCACACTGGGGCACCCCTGACGTGTGGCCAGCACTACCACACTGGGGCATCCCTGACGTGTGGCCAGCACTACCACACTGGGGCACCCCTGACGTGTGGCCACACTGGGGCACCCCTGACGTGTGGCCAGCACTACCACACTGGGGCACCCCTGACGTGTGGCCAGCACTACCACACTGGGGCATCCCTGACGTGTGGCCAGCACTACCACACTGGGGCACCCCTGACGTGTGGCCACACTGGGGCACCCCTGACGTGTGGCCAGCACTACCACACTGGGGCACCCCTGACGTGTGGCCAGCACTACCACACTGGGGCACCCCTGACGTGTGGCCAGCACTACCACACTGGGGCACCCCTGACGTGTGGCCAGCACTACCACACTGGGGCACCCCTGACGTGTGGCCACACTGAGGCACCCCTGACGTGTGGCCAGCACTACCACACTGGGGCACCCCTGACGTGTGGCCAGCACTACCACACTGGGGCATCCCTGACGTGTGGCCAGCACTACCACACTGGGGCACCCCTGACGTGTGGCCACACTGGGGCACCCCTGACGTGTGGCCAGCACTACCACACTGGGGCACCCTTGATGTGTGGCCAGCACTACCACACTGGGGCACCCCTGACGTGTGGCCAGCACTACCACACTGGGGCACCCCTGACGTGTGGCCAGCACTACCACACTGGGGCACCCCTGACGTGTGGCCACACTGAGGCACCCCTGACGTGTGGCCAGCACTACCACACTGGGGCACCCCTGACGTGTGGCCAGCACTACCACACTGGGGCATCCCTGACGTGTGGCCAGCACTACCACACTGGGGCACCCCTGACGTGTGGCCACACTGGGGCACCCCTGACGTGTGGCCAGCACTACCACACTGGGGCACCCTTGATGTGTGGCCAGCACTACCACACTGGGGCACCCCTGACGTGTGGCCAGCACTACCACACTGGGGCACCCCTGATGTGTGGCCAGCACTACCACACTGGGGCACCCCTGACGTGTGGCCAGCACTACCACACTGGGGCACCCCTGACGTGGCCACACTGGGGCACCCCTGACGTGTGGCCAGCACTACCACACTGGGGCACCCCTGACGTGTGGCCAGCACTACCACACTGGGGCACCCCTGATGTGTGGCCAGCACTACCACACTGGGGCACCCCTGACGTGTGGCCACACTGAGGCACCCCTGACGTGTGGCCAGCACTACCACACTGGGGCACCCCTGACGTGTGGCCAGCACTACCACACTGGGGCACCCCTGACGTGTGGCCAGCACTACCACACTGGGGCACCCCTGATGTGTGGCCAGCACTACCACACTGGGGCACTACACTGTGGCCTTCCCATGGTGTATCGGTTAGCATTACTAACCATGGACGCAGTCACGGGCCGCCCCTGGGTCGAGCATATAGGTTCGAATCCTGGATGCGGCAGTCGGTCCACAGTCAACCCAGCTGTTCATCCAACCCCCTAGCGTTTGGTCGATCAAATGGGAACCTCCATTCGGGTAATTATTTACCCAATGGCGTCCTAGCTACGTCTCTTCGTTGTATATCAACTGACTGTCATATTTCTCTCTTGTGTCTCCCCTGATGATGTGATTATGACACGAAAGTGCACTTGGGAACTTAATCGTGTTTCATTTTCCCTTCGTGGACTCATAGGAATATCTTGATCACGCGCCAAATGTACTAGATACAAGGAACAGATGAGAGCAATCCACTTCTACTGGGATTCGAACCCTGTCCTACCACGTTGGCGTACCTGGGATTCGAACCCTGGACGACCAGAGATAAATCGACCAGGTATATATATATAAACAAGGGTGATACGAGACGGGGAGAGGAAGGGGAGAGGAATGGGGGAGAAATGGGGAGCAAAACAACGTGCGCGTATATCTTTCTCCCCATTTCAGACATACGCGACGACACGGGAGTCGTACAGTGGTATGGGTCAGGCAAGTGTCATTTACCAGTGGGAGTGAGGCAGAGTGGGCCTCCCACTCTCTCTCTCTCCCACTGGAAAAGTGTCGTTTCATCGTGGCAAATTAGAGGGAGCGTAATGAGTGGGGTGGAAGATGGACCTGGGGAGGAGAGAGAGCCAGCGAACCACCTCCCCTCGACCACAACACAGCCGAGGAGATGCCAAGTAGGAAATATACTAATTACAGTTTTAATTACTCATTCTCATACGAGCCATTAATAGACAAATGATCAACCAAGATTAAATAAATGACTAAGTTTTAATAATGATAAAGTTAAAGAATCGTGTACGTGAATGATGATAAAAAATATATATAAAATCACAATTACGTAACTCGTGCGGACTGTCAACACCCCATTGGCTTCCATCAAAAATTCTCGTTTTCTGTGTGGCCGCCTCGCCCATGGCAACCCGGGACGTACGACCCAGTGGGAGTGAGGGGATCTGCTGAGAATTACCCCCCTCCCTAGCCTCCTAGGAGGCTCAGCCTACGCTAGGCTTGGCTAGGAATCTAAGGGGCGAAGAAAGAAGAAAAGGAAACGAAAATATGGAGACAGGGAATAAGGTAAACTTCGAAATACAGCCATGGTTACTACGCGACCAGCCAGGGATCATATTGAGGGGGGACTCTGGCAGTTCTTCTGCTGCCGGAGTCCCAGCTGCCAACACCCTGGTCGACCATACGAGCCAAGCCAACAGCCTGGTCGACCATACGAGCCAGACCAACAGCCTGGTCGACCATACGAGCCAAGCCAACAGCCTGGTCGACCATACGAGCCAGACCAACACCCTGGTCGACCATACGAGCCAGACCAACACCCTGGTCGACCATACGAGCCAGGCCACGACCCTGGTCGACCATACGAGCCAGACCAACACCCTGGTCGACCATACGAGCCAGACCAACACCCTGGTCGACCATACGAGCCAGACCAACAGCCTGGTCGACCATACGAGCCAAGCCAACAGCCTGGTCGACCAAACGAGCCAGACCAACAGCCTGGTCGACCATACGAGCCAGACCAACACCCTGGTCGACCAAACGAGCCAGACCAACAGCCTGGTCGACCAAACGAGCCAGACCAACACCCTAGTCGACCATACGAGCCAGACCAACACCCTGGTCGACCAAACGAGCCAGACCAACAGCCTGGTCGACCATACGAGCCAGACCAACAGCCTGGTCGACCAAACGAGCCAGACCAACAGCCTGGTCGACCAAACGAGCAAGACCAACAGCCTGGTCGACCATACGAGCCATACCAACAGCCTGGTCGACCATACGAGCCAGACCAACAGCCTGGTCGACCATACGAGCCAGACCAACAGCCTGGTCGACCATACGAGCCAGACCAACACCCTGGTCGACCAAACGAGCCAGACCAACACCCTGGTCGACCAAACGAGCCAGACCAACACCCTGGTCGACCAAACGAGCCAGACCAACAGCCTGGTCGACCATACGAGCCAGACCAACAGCCTGGTCGACCATACGAGCCAGACCAACAGCCTGGTCGACCAAACGAGCCAGACCAACAGCCTGGTCGACCCGGCCAGGACTGTAGGGATGAAGACTCTATGAATTTCAAGCAGGGAACTGACAAATATATATATATATATATATATATATATATATATATATATATATATATATATATATATATATATATATATATATATATATATACGAACAAAGTGCATACAAACGCGCACCTTCATAGAACATACAAACCTCCAACAGCCAGGATCGAACCCGGGACCCCTGTGCAACAGGCGGGAGCGCTACCGCCTGTTGCACAGGGGTCCCGTGTTCGATCCTGGCTGTTGGAGGTTTGTATGATATATATATATATATATATATATATATATATATATATATATATATATATATATATATATATTGGAAAGGATCACAATTTTGCACGTGATCAAGTATATTCCCATGAATCCACGGGGGAAAATGAAACACGATAAGTTCCCAAGTGCACTTTCGTGTAATAATCACATCATCAGGGGAGACACAAGAGAGAAATATAACAGTCAGTTGATATACATCGAAGAGACGTAGCTAGGACGCCATATGGTAAACATGTGATTGTCCAAAACATACAACGAGCGTTCATAAACTTATTATGTGGACAAGAAGGTGAATTGTTTACAAAGTCTATCAACAATAAAATTATCCAATTTATATAGACCTTCACTAATGCTAAGATTATAATTCTTTGTGTAATTAATAATAGAAGATTCAATGATATTTCTCGTGGTACTGGAGTTAGAGTTAATAACTGGGATGGCATTACTCCAGTCAATACAATGATCATAGTTTTTAACATGATTAAACAAGGCATTTGATTCTTGTCCCGTTCTTATACTATATTTATGATGCTTAAGTCTAACAGAAAGATCCTTACCAGTCTGACCAATATAAAACTTATCACAATTTCTACATGGCACTTTATAGATGCACCCAGAAGAATTTTCTGGTGAGTTCCTGATTAAAATATTCTTTATATCATTAATGTTGCTGAAGGCAACATTTAATTAAAGGATTTAAGCAACATGGGAAGTAAAGTGAAATTAATAACAAAAGGCTCAACTCTATAAAATGATTTCTTTGCTAACTTAAGGGATTTATCAATAAAAGTTTTATCAATAAAAAGAATATATCTTCTCAAATTCATCAATATACTTTGGACTTTGGACTGCAAAAGGAACATAGATTGAAATGATGATAATTTAACTCTGTCATGTTGAGATGAGTAATAATGGATATATGAGCATACATTGGTAGGTTTTCTGTATATGCTAAACTTAAACTTGTTTCCTTGTCTATGGATCATACAATCTAAAAATGGTACCATACCATTATTTTCATTTTCTACAGTAAATTTGATGGAAGGGACTAAATTGTTAAGTAAGGGGGAGAAATATTTGTAAATTTCCATTGGTTGGCCAAACACAAAGAACATCACCTACATACCTAAACCAAATTGCATTCGAAGGTAAGTTATCCTTTAGTCATTTTGTTTCGAAAAAAATTCCATATAGAGATTACTTAGTACAGGTGAAAGAGGGTTAACCCATTGCCATACCAAATTTTTGAGAATTGGAGGAGGAGGGGAAAGAATTGGAGGAGGGGGAGGAAGAAAGCGCCCCCTTGAAGAGTAACCATTTCGAACGCGATCGAATATAAAGATTGGAGAAGGAGAAGGAGGAGGAGAAGGAGGAGGAGAAGGAGACATTGGACTATTGAGGAAGGCGATAATTTTTTATCTTTTGCAACCCGATCAACTACGAGTCATATTTCCCCGTGCACTCTTCAGCAAAACGATCGTTAGTTTAATTCGCTTGTTTGAGGGGCCTGGACCGTATTATTGTTTATCTACCCCCGCCACCGCCGCTGCATGGAAATAGATAAATAGATATGATCAATGTAGATTCTGTGGTCCATGCGCAGGGGGGCATGCGCAGCTTCGCCCGGGTCTCTCTCTGTCTCTCTCGCAATGCGCTGCAGAAACCACTTGAGAGGCGCAGCTGGGGGTGTTCAGCTCGACCACCTGGTTTACATTGGCTAATACCGCGACGGGGCCCTGAATTTCTGGTGTCTGTCGACGCCTTCTACAGGAGCCCTTCTACAGGAGCCCCTTCTACAGGAGCCCTTCTACAGGAGCCCCTTCTACAGGAGCCCCTTCTACAGGAGCCCTTCTACATGAGCCCCTTCTACAGGAGCCCTTCTACAGGAGCCCTTCTACAGGAGCCCCTTCTACAGGAGCTTCCTCCACACACACACTGTGGGGGGCGAAGACGAACACCTTTCCCTCCTCGCACTTCCTGACCAGAGGCACTGAGTTGCGATGCAAGGAGCCCTTGGTGACGGCCGGTCCTAGCGAGGGGCCTGACGAAGGCGCTGCTGCACCTACAGCACCTCCTCCAGGAGGTCAAACAGATGGACACAATGTACCATCATCTCGACGACCCAGAAAATTAATTGAGGAAACAGGAAATATTGACCAGGAAAAGTGGACATGGTTCGACCCTGGGGAGAAGGGCGCCGCCCCACGGGGAGAAAACCGGGCCCTCCTCCACCTAACTCTCTCTCCCTCACACACACACACACACACACACACACACACACACACGTACGGGGTGGCTATTGGACGTTTTCAATACAAGGCAACAGACCAACAGAGAGCAACAGACGATGAAACAGATGAAGACAACAGTAGCGTCCCCCCCCCCCCAACACCACAGGAGGCCACAAACACCAGGGCATAAAGGCATAACACACACACACACACACACACACACACACACACACACACCACCTCAACCACGTCAAGCCCCGACGTCAACCACAGCTTGGGAGGAAAGGGGGTTATTTCCCCCCCTTTTTCTGTGCACGTCTCCCCACCATTGGCCTGGGGAGAGAACGGGGGGGAGAGGGGGTAAGTCGCCCCCACCCCCAGCAACAGCCTCCCTCCCCTTGGGGAAAGGGCCCCAGTTAACTCCCTCCTCCCCCCTGGGGCAAGGAGGGTCGAACAATGTGGCCACTGACGCTGGGAGAGAGCCTCTCTCCCTGCTGCTGGGAGAGAGCCTCTCTCCCTGCTGCTGGGAGAGAGCCTCTCTCCCTGCTGCTGGGAGAGAGCCTCTCTCCCTGCTGCTGGGAGAGAGCCTCTCTCCCTGCCGCTGGGAGAGAGCCTCTCTCCCTGCCGCTGGGAGAGCTGAGTGGGTCAGCGTCACACACAAGTTGGTAATTACCGACATATTTACATATGGGAAAAATATAGAAATGATATAGACAAGGTTTGATGACTATTTTGTGTACCATCTCCGCCTGATGTTAACTGCGCCTCTGGTGTTATCTGCGCCTCTGATGTTATCTGCGTCTCTGGTGTTATCTGCGCCTCTGGTGTTATCTGCGCCTCTGATATCTGCGCCTCTGTTGTTATCTGCGCCTCTGATATCTGCGCCTCTGTTGTTATCTGCGCCTCTGATGTTATCTGCGCCTCTGGTGTTATCTGCGCCTGTGATGTTATCTGCGCCTGTGATGTTGTCTGCGCCTCTGGTGTTATCTGCGCCTCTGGTGTTATCTGCGCCTCTGATGTTATCTGCGCCTCTGGTGTTATCTGCGCCTCTGATGTTATCTGCGCCTCTGATGTTATCTTCGCCTCTGGTGTTATCTGCGCCTCTGGTGTTATCTGCGCCTCTGGTGTTATCTGCGCCTCTAGTGTTATCTGCGCCTCTGATGTTATCTGCGCCTCTGATGTTATCTGCGCCTCTGGTGTTATCTGCGCCTCTAGTGTTATCTGCGCCTCTGTTATCTGCGCCTCTGGTGTTATCTGCGCCTCTAGTGTTATCTGCGCCTCTGATGTTATCTGCGCCTCTGATGTTATCTGCGCCTCTGATGTTATCTGCGCCTCTGGTGTTATCTGCGCCTCTAGTGTTATCTGCAACTCTGATGTTACCTGCGCCTCTGGTGTTATCTGCGCCTCTGGTGTTATCTGCGCCTCTGGTGTTATCTGCGCCTCTAGTGTTATCTGCGCCTCTGATGTTATCTGCGCCTCTGATGTTATCTGCGCCTCTGATGTTATCTGCGCCTCTGGTGTTATCTGCGCCTCTAGTGTTATCTGCAACTCTGATGTTACCTGCGCCTCTGGTGTTATCTGCGCCTCTGGTGTTATCTGCGCCTCTGGTGTTATCTGCGCCTCTGATGTTATCTGCGCCTCTGATGTTATCTGCGCCTCTAGTGTTATCTGCAACTCTGATGTTACCTGCGCCTCTGATGTTATCTGCGCCTCTGGTGTTATCTGCGCCTCTAGTGTTATCTGCAACTCTGATGTTACCTGCGCCTCTGGTGTTATCTGCGCCTCTGGTGTTATGTGCGCCTCTGGTGTTATCTGCGCCTCTGGTGTTATCTGCAACTCTGGTGTTATCTGCGTCTCTGGTGTTATGTGCGCCTCTGGTGTTATGTGCGCCTCTGGTGTTATGTGCGCCTCTGGTGTTATCTGCAACTCTGGTGTTATCTGCGTCTCTGGTGTTATCTGCGCCTCTGGTGTTATCTGCGCCTCTGATGTTACCTGCGCCTCTGGTGTTATCTGCGCCTCTGGTGTTATATGCGCCTCTAGTGTTATCTACGCCTCTGATGTTATCTGCGCCTCTGATGTTATCTGCGCCTCTGGTGTTATCTGCGCCTCTGGTGTTATCTGCGCCTCTGGTGTTATCTGCAACTCTGATGTTATCTGCGCCTCTGGTGTTATCTGCGCCTCTGGTGTTATCTGCAACTCTGATGTTATCTGCGCCTCTGGTGTCATCTGCGCCTCTGGTGTTATCTGCGCCTCTGGTGTTATCTGCGCCTCTGGTGTTATCTGCAACTCTGATGTTACCTGCGCCTCTGGTGTTATCTGCGCCTCTGGTGTTATCTGCAACTCTGATGTTATCTGCGCCTCTGGTGTCATCTGCGCCTCTGGTGTTATCTGCGCCTCTGGTGTTATCTGCGCCTCTGGTGTCATCTGCGCCTCTGGTGTTATCTGCGCCTCTAGTGTTATCTGCGCCTCTGGTGTTATCTGCGCCTCTGGTGTTATCTGCGCCTCTGGTGTCATCTGCGCCTCTGGTGTCATCTGCGCCTCTGGTGTTATCTGCGCCTCTGGTGTTATCTGCGCCTCTGGTGTTATCTGCAACTCTGATGTTACCTGCGCCTCTGGTGTTATCTGCGCCTCTGGTGTTATCTGCGCCTCTGGTGTTATCTGCGCCTCTGGTGTCATCTGCGCCTCTGGTGTTATCTGCGCCTCTGGTGTTATCTGCAACTCTGATGTTACCTGCGCCTCTGGTGTCATCTGCGCCTCTGGTGTCATCTGCGCCTCTGGTGTTATCTGCGCCTCTGGTGTTATCTGCGCCTCTGGTGTTATCTGCAACTCTGATGTTACCTGCGCCTCTGGTGTTATCTGCGCCTCTGGTGTTATCTGCAACTCTGATGTTACCTGCGCCTCTGGTGTTATCTGCGCCTCTGGTGTTATCTGCGCCTCTGGTGTTATCTGCAACTCTGATGTTACCTGCGCCTCTGGTGTTATCTGCGCCTCTGGTGTTATCTGCAACTCTGATGTTACCTGCGCCTCTGGTGTTATCTGCGCCTCTGGTGTTATCTGCGCCTCTGGTGTTATCTGCAACTCTGATGTTACCTGCGCCTCTGGTGTTATCTGCGCCTCTGGTGTTATCTGCAACTCTGATGTTATCTGCGCCTCTGGTGTTATCTGCGCCTCTGGTGTTATCTGCGCCTCTGGTGTTATCTGCAACTCTGATGTTACCTGCGCCTCTGGTGTTATCTGCGCCTCTGGTGTTATCTGCGCCTCTGGTGTTATCTGCAACTCTGATGTTACCTGCGCCTCTGGTGTTATCTGCGCCTCTGGTGTTATCTGCAACTCTGATGTTATCTGCGCCTCTGGTGTTATCTGCGCCTCTGGTGTTATCTGCGCCTCTGGTGTTATCTGCAACTCTGATGTTACCTGCGCCTCTGGTGTTATCTGCGCCTCTGGTGTTATCTGCAACTCTGATGTTATCTGCGCCTCTGGTGTTATCTGCGCCTCTGGTGTTATCTGCAACTCTGATGTTACCTGCGCCTCTGGTGTTATCTGCGCCTCTGGTGTTATCTGCAACTCTGATGTTATCTGCGCCTCTGGTGTCATCTGCGCCCCTCATGTGACCTCCCTTCACGTTTCTTGTTATAAAGACAAAAATATGGAGAGAGAGAGAGAGAGAGAGAGAGAGAGAGAGAGAGAGAGAGAGAGAGAGAGAGAGAGAGAGAGAGAGAGAGAGAGAGAGAGGGAGAGAGAGAGAGAGAGAGAGAGAGAGAGAGAGGGAGAGAGAGAGAGGGAGAGAGAGAGAGAGAGAGAGAGAGAGAGAGAGAGAGAGGGAGAGAGAGAGAGAGAGGGAGAGAGAGAGAGAGAGAGAGAGAGAGAGAGAGAGAGAGAGAGAGAGCCTTCCTAGTGTTGATGTAAGCCAGTGAATACGTCCAGATCCACACCAGGCCTTTTAAATGGCCTGGCTTAACTGTAACTACCCCCCCCCCCCTCCACCTCAACACACACACACACACCCCTACACACACTTACACACGTGTGACTGCACACACACACACACACCTACACACACACACACCGACACCTACACACACACATACACACACATACACACACACACCCACACCCCTACACACACACACACACACACACACACACACATACACACACACACACACACACATACACCCCTACACACACAAACACACACACACCCCTACACACACACACACACACACACACGAACACACGTGTGACTGCACCCCCCCCTCCCCCACACCAATCCACTAAGCCTCGTTGAACAGACGACCCCCCTTCCCCCCTCCCCCCCATTCATACATCTCTCTCGCAACAACAAAAACAACAACAAACTATATATATATATATATATATATATATATATATATATATATATATATATATATATATATATATATAGAATAAAATCAGAGTAAAAACTGGCAGTTGCGTGTGTATTTGAAGGCCGTTTGGGGGGGGGCGGGGGAGGGGGAGAGGGGAGCAGGGGGGAGAGTGGAGGAGGGGAGGGGTAGGGAAGAGAGGGGAGGAGAAGAAAGGGGACGGGGTTGGGGAAGAAGGGGTGAGGGGAGAGGGGGTGGGGGAAGAGGGAAGAGGGGGTGGGGGAAGAAGGGAGAGGGGGTGGGGGAAGAGGGGTGAGGGTGGGAGAGATGGAGAAGGTGGGGGGGGAGGGTTACGTAATTCCCTTTAAAAAGAGAGATAAAAATAAACTAAAGGGGGAGAGAGGGAGGGGTGGGGGAAGAGGGGAGAGAGGGAGGGGGAGAGAGGGGAGAGGGAGAGGGGGAGAGAGGGTGGGAAAGAATGAAAAGGGGGGAGGGGGTTGTTACGTAATTCCCTTAAAAAGAAAAGAAAGATAAACTTTACTTCTCTTGCTGGGATGTTCACTTAACATTTCCCCTTTTTCTCAAATTTATTTCCTTTATCTTATAATTAAGTTCAAGCGGAGATTATCTTATAATTATGTTCAAGCGGAGATTATCTTATAATTATGTTCAAGCGGAGATTATCTTATAATTATGTTCAAGCGGAGATTATCTTATAATTATGTTCAAGCGGAGATTATCTTATAATTATGTTCAAGCGGAGATTATCTTATAATTATGTTCAAGCGGAGATTATCTTATAATTATGTTCAAGCGGAGATTATCTTATAATTATGTTCAAGCGGAGATTATCTTATAATTATGTTCAAGCGGAAATTATCTTATGTTCAAGCGGAGATTATCATAATTATGTTCAAGCGGAGATTATCTTATAATTATGTTCAGGCGGAGATTATCTTATGTTCAAGCGGAGATTATCTTATAATTATGTTCAAGCGGAGATTATCTTATAATTATGTTCAAGCGGAGATTATCTTATAATTATGTTCAAGCGATTATCTTATAATTACGTTCAAGCGGAGATTATCTTATAATCATGTTCAAGCGGAGATTATCTTATAATTATGTTCAAGCGGAGATTATCTTACAATTATGTTCAGGCGGAGATTATCTTATGTTCAAGCGGAGATTATCTTATAATTATGTTCAAGCGGAGATTATCTTATAATTATGTTCAAGCGGAGATTATCTTATGATTATGTTCAAGCGGAGATTATCTTATAATTATGTTCAAGCGGAGATTATCTTATAATTATGTTCAAGCGGAGATTATCTTATAATTATGTTCAAGCGGAGATTATCTTATAATTATGTTCAAGCGGAGATTATCTTATAATTATGTTCAAGCGGAGATTATCTTATAATTATGTTCAAGCGGAGATTATCTTATGATTATGTTCAAGCGGAGATTATCTTATAATTATGTTCAAGCGGAGATTATCTTATAATTATGTTCAAGCGGAGATTATCTTATAATTATGTTCAAGCGGAGATTATCTTATAATTATGTTCAGGCGGAGATTATCTTATGTTCAAGCGAAGATTATCTTATAATTATGTTCAAGCGGAGATTATCTTATAATTATGTTCAAGCGGAGATTATCTTATAATTATGTTCAAGCGATTATCTTATAATTATGTTCAAGCGGAGATTATCTTATAATCATGTTCAAGCGGAGATTATCTTATAATTATGTTCAAGCGGAGATTATCTTACAATTATGTTCAGGCGGAGATTATCTTATGTTCAAGCGGGAGATATCTTATAATTATGTTCAAGCGGAGATTATCTTATAATTATGTTCAAGCGGAGATTATCATTATGATTATGTTCAAGCGGAGATTATCTTATAATTATGTTCAAGCGGAGATTATCTTATAATTATGTTCAAGCGGAGATTAATCTTATAATTATGTTCAAGCGAGATTATCTTATAATTATGTTCAAGCGGAGATTATCTTATGTTCAAGCAGAGATTATCTTATAATTATGTTCAAGTGGGGATTATCTTATGATTATGTTCAAGCGGAGATTATCTTATAACTACGTTCAAAGCGGGGAGATTATCTTATAATTATGTTCAAGCGGAGATTATCTATAATTATGTTCAAGCGGAGACATTATCTTATAATTATGTTCAAGCGGAGATTATCTTATTATTATGTATCAAGCGGAGATATCTTATAATTATGTGCAAGCGGAGATTATCTTATAATTATGTTCAAGCGGAGATTATCTTATAATTATGTTCAAGCGGAGATTATCTTATAATTATGTTCAAGCGGAGATTATCTTATAATTATGTTCAAGCGGAAATTATCTTATGTTCAAGCGGAGATTATCTTATAATTATGTTCAAGCGGAGATTATCTTATAATTATGTTCAAGCGGAAATTATCTTATAATGTTCAAGCGGAGATTATCTTATAATTATGTTCAAGCGGAGATTATCTTATAATTATGTTCAAGCGGAGATTATCTTATAATTATGTTCAAGCGGAAATTATCTTATAATTATGTTCAAGCGGAGATTATCTTATAATTATGTTCAAGCGGAGATTATCTTATAATTATGTTCAAGCGGAGATTATCTTATAATTATGTTCAAGCGGAGATTATCTTATAATTATGTTCAAGCGGAAATTATCTTATGTTCAAGCGGAGATTATCATAATTATGTTCAAGCGGAGATTATCTTATAATTATGTTCAAGCGGAGATTATCTTATAATTATGTTCAAGCGGAAATTATCTTATAATGTTCAAGCGGAGATTATCTTATAATTATGTTCAAGCGGAGATTATCTTATAATTATGTTCAAGCGGAGATTATCTTATAATTATGTTCAAGCGGAGATTATCTTATAATTATTTTTAAGCGGAGATTATCTTATAATTATGTTCAAGCGGAAATTATCTTATGTTCAAGCGGAGATTATCTTATAATTATTTTTAAGCGGAGATTTAAGATCTTTTGAGGCAGTCGGCCCCCCCCTCCCCCTCCCTCTCGTCTTGGAGTTGGGTACGTGTGAGCCGGACTGACCATTGCCTCCAAAAAGGATCGGGAGGGAGGAGGAGGAGGAGGAGGAAGAGGAGGAAAAGGAGGAGGAGGAGGAGGAGGACCCTGGTTGGTTGGAGGGGTGAGGAGGGTCTGTGTGTGTGTGTGTGTGTATGTGGCTGTGTTATCAAGGGGGTGAGGGGTGAGGGTGAGGGGTGAGGGTGAGGGTTGGGGGAGGATACGAGGAGAGTGATGGGTGGGGGGAAGATGAAGAGAAAGGGGGAAGGGAGGGAAAGGAGGAAGAATAGGTTGTAGGTGACTCCCTCCTCTCTCTCCCCTCTCACTCACCCCTCTCTCTCCCCCCACTCACCCCTCTCTCCCCCCACTCACCCCTCTCTCCCCCGTCATGGAATGGGGCATCCACTGCCAGCTGGACACGACAACCCCCTCCCATGTTCCGTTCCTCCCATTCCTCCACAGACAGGCCACCTGTCTGTACCATTCCACACAGGGGAGGTGGACGAAGACTCAGGTGGGTCTGTCTTGCCCCACGACCCCGCGGGGCACGGAATGGGGCTTGGGGCAGGGGACGGAATGGGGCTGGGGCGGGGCGGGGGGTGAAATGAAGGGCCCCAGAGCTGATGATAATACCCCTATCTATCTATCTACCTATCTATCTATCTATCTATCTATCTATCTATCTATATATATATATATATATATATATATATATATATATATATATATATATATATATAATCGCCCATATACGCACACATACATATATATCAACATATACATACACAGACACAGACATAACATACATACACTTGTACATATTCATCCCTGTTAGCCTTCATCCATTCCCGTCGCTACCCCGCCCCACATTAAAACAGCATCGCTTATCCCCAGCTTCGGCGAGGTGGCTCACTCTCTCTCTCTCTCTCTCTCTCTCTCTCTCTCTCTCTCTCTCTCTCTCTACTTGGCCTCTTAACCTAACCTGACCCTAATTACCATCATTGCCAAGCCTGATTGGTCATTCACGCGAAGGCTTAAAAATCCCTTGGGTGTAGCGGACGGTGGGAGGGTGTGTTACACTCGTGGGATAATACACCCCCTACACACCCACACAATATACCCTGAACCTTCTCCATTGTCATATACCCTCCGTCGAAAATCCCCATCATCTGTTTATAATACAAAGATCTATCATTCACTTTATTCCATTTCATCCATCGCTCACATTATCATACATAATTAGTCCTCACATATGAATCTCGGACAAATGGACAATGGGTGGTCACTTGTTTTAACCATCTGGCCAAAAATGGACAATGGGTGGTCACTTGTTTTAACCATCTGGTCAAAAATGGACAATGGGTGGTCACTTGTTTTAACCATCTGGTCAAAAATGGACAATGGGTGGCCACTTGTATAACCATCTGGTCAAAACGAGCAGTACTTTCATATGTTTACCAAATGGCGTCCTAGCTTCGTCTCTTCGTTGTATATCAACTGACTGCTATATTTCTCTCTTGTGTCTCCCCTGATGATGTGATTATGACACGAAAGTGCACTTGGGAACTTATCGTGTTTCATTTTCCCCGTGGACTCGTAGGAATATGTGTGTGTGTGTGTGTGTGTGTGTATATATATATATATATATATATATATATATATATATATATATATATATATATATATATATATATATATATATATATATAAGATTTTGAACATGAAGGAAGGAACCAATGAATAAGATTCATCAGGACGTGTTGTTGGTCCCCCCCCCCTCACACCACATATACCAACCCCTCCTCCTCCTCCTCCTCCACACTCCTGCCTCATGTGGAGGTGTATCCTCCACTCCACCACCACCACCCACCACCACAATCTCTCGCCAGCCAGACTCCCTGCCCTATCACAGCTCTGCCTTGTAACGGGGAGGGAGGGGTTGTAGATCCAGCTATGGTATGGTGGAATGCCATACATTTCGTGGTTAAGCACTAACTCCAAGGGTATAACCAGTGGTTAGGTTTGGTTAGGTTTGGTTATCATTTCGTCCACACTCTCATAGTGTGTGTGTGTGTGTGTTCACACCCCTCTGACACAAGGACGAACGGCGGATGAACCTTTGAACGTGGAGACACAATAATGCCTCAGCTGTGGCAAACAACATAGGGAGATATTGTAAACAGTTCCCTCATACTTTGAGACCCGACACCACACACATCACCCCTCCATCCTTCCCCTCCTCAGTTGCCTTACGATTTCCAGTATGGTGTTCAAAGTACTTTGACCATCTGTGAATATATACTTTGGACTCTGTGATCTTCATTTCCAGTATGGTGTTCAAAGTACTTTGACCATCTGTGAATATATACTTTGGACTCTGAGATCTTCATTTCCAGTATGGTGTTCAAAGTACTTTGACCATCTGTAAATATAGACTTTGGACTACGTGATCTTCATTTCCAGTATGGTGTTCAAACCATTCTGACCATCTGTGAATATATACTTTGGACCTCTGTGATCTTCATTTCCAGTATGGTGTTCAAACTACTTTGACCATATGTGAATATATACTTTGGACTCCGTGATCTTCATTTCCAGTGTGGTGTTCAAAGTACTGTGACCATCTGAGAATATATACTTTGGACTACGTGATCTTCATTTCCAGTATGGTGTTCAAACCACTCTGACCATCTGTGAAGATATACTTTGGAACTCTGTGATCTTCATCTCCCAACAGACCACACTGGTCTGAAGGATGTACACAGACGATGTCTGTGTATAACTGGTAATTTGGAATATCATTTGACTATGAACAGTCTATACGTAAGACGTGATAATGCGTGGTTCATGTTATACATTGTTCAAAGTATTGACGGTATACGTGTTCAACACATAACACGCAACTGGGACGGACGGTAAATATTCATATGTATACGTTGAAAAGGATGTGATTATTACACGAAAGTGCCCTTGGGAATTTTTCGTGTTTCATTTCCCCGTGGACTCACAGGAATATATAATATATATATATATATATATATATATATATATATATATATATATATATATATATATATATATATATATATATATATATATAACTATTTCTGGTTAAACAAATGAGATAAAACAGAACATTAAGTTCTCACTGAACTCGAAAAGCGAGATTGGAGAACATTTATAGCAAACATGAACGTGTTCAGAGCACTCGACTCATTACACAAACAGACGCGACTCACAACTCACAAGCTAAGTATACATCAGTATCCGAAATATATCAATGTTTCTTTTTGAGAAGAAAAGAAAAAAAAGGAAATGATTCATTTTGAGACCAATTCTATCCATGACCCCAAAACTTACCTTAAGAGAAGAAATACATGTGAAATCGTCAACAAATTGTGAAACACTTGCTTCTACAACCTCTGCAAAACAACTCACAACACTCACAACACCCCGGTAGAGGAGGGGGTTGTAGTTTTGGGTCGCCACAACATGAGAACTCTGGCCTTACCTGTGAATAGAGAAAAGAGGGACATTAATATTTCTTGCCTCACAACAGTTGTCATTCATACAACCTATGCGGGATGGTGTGTGTGTGTGTGTGTGTGTGTGTACATACACTGTCAATACAACAGATACAGCCTGTATCTCTGGGGTGATGTATGTCTGTGACCTGGAGTTATAAGCCTGATAAACGCCCCTCCCCCTGGAAGGAGGGAAACGTGGATATACAACAGGGGTAATTCAATGTCCTGGATTACCTTTATGGTGATTGGCTATTAAGGTAATCCCGAGTTATACGATGTATTCCGGGTTTCCACAGTGAGTAATGTAACAATTACCTTACTCCATGTGACTGTGGCGTAAACACACACACACACACACATATATATATATATATATATATATATATATATATATATATATATATATATATATATATATATATTCCTATAATCCATGGGGAAATGAAACACGTTAAGTTCCCAAGCGCACTTTCGTGTAATAATCACATCATCAAGGGAGATACAAGAAATATAACAGTTGATATATATATATATATATATATATATATATATATATATATATATATATATATATATATATATATATATATATATATATATATTTTGCTATGTCACTGTCTCCCGCGTTTGCGAGATAGCGCAACGAAACAGACGAAAGAAATGGCCCAACCCACCCCCATACACATGTATATACATACACGTCCACACACGCAAATATACATGCCTATACATCTCAATGTACACATATATATATATATATACACACACACAGACATATACATATATACACATGTACATAATTCATACTGTCTGCCTTTATTTATTCCCATTCCCACCTCGCCACACATGGAATAACAACCCCCTCCCCCCCTCATGTGTGCGAGGTAGCGCTAGGAAAAGACAACAAAGGCCACATTCGTTCACACTAAGTCTCTAGCTGTCATGTAATAATGCCCGAAACCACAGCTCCCTTTCCACATCCAGGCCCCACAGAACTTTCCATGGTTTACCCCAGACGCTTCACATGCCCTGATTCAATCCATTGACAGCACGTCGACCCCGGTATACCACATCGATCCAATTCACTCTATTCCTTGCCCGCCTTTCACCCTCCTGCATGTTCAGGCCCCGATCACTCAAAATCTTTTTCACTCCATCTTTCCTCCTCCAATTTGGTCTCCCATTTCTCCTCGTTCCCTCCACCTCTGACACATATATCCTCTTGGTAAATCTTTCCTCACTCATTCTCTTCATATGACCAAACCATTTCAAAACATCCTCTTCTGCTCTCTCAACCACACTCTTTTTATTACCAGACATCTTTTTTACCCTATTATTACTTACTCGATCAAACCACCTCACACCACATATTGTCCTCAAACATCTCATTTCCAGCACATCCATCCTCCTCCGCACAACTCTATCATTAGTCCACTCCTCGCAACCATATAACATTGTTGGTACCACTATTCCTTCAAACATACCCATTTTTGCTTTCCGAGATAATGTTCTCGAATTCCAAACATTCTTCAAGGCTCCCAGAATTTTCGCCCCCTCCCCCACCCTATGATTCACTTCCGCTTCCATGGTTCCATCCGCTGCCAGATCCACTCCCAGATATCTAAAACACTTCACTTCCTCCAATTTTTCTCCATTCAAACTTCCCTCCCAATTGACTTGACCCTCAACCCTACTGTACCTAATAACCTTGCTCTTATTCACATTTACTCTTAACTTTCTTCTTTCACACACTTTACCAAACTCAGTCACCAGCTTCTGCAGTTTCTCACATGAATCAGCCACCAGCGCTGTATCATCAGCGAACAACAACTGACTCACTTCCCAAGCTCTCTCATCCCCAACAGACTTCATACTTGCCCCTCTTTCCAAAACTCTTGCATTCACCTCCCTAACAAGCCCATCCATTAAACAAATTAAACAACCATGGAGACATCACACACCCCTGCAGCAAACTACATTCACTGAGAACCAATCACTTTCCTCTCTTCCTACACGTACACATGCCTTACATCCTCGATAAAAACTTTTCACTGCTTCTAACAACTTGCATCCCACACCATATATTCTTAATACCTTCCACAGAGCATCTCTATCAACTCTATCATATGCCTTCTCCAGATCCATAAATGCTACATACAAATCCATTTGCTTTTCTAAGTATTTCTCACATACATTCTTCAAAGCAAACACCTGATCCACACATCCTCTACCACTTCTGAAACCACACTGCTCTTCCCCAATCTGATGCTCTGTACATGCCTTCACCCTCTCAATCAATACCCTCCCATATAATTTACCAGGAATACTCAACAAACTTATACCTCTGTAATTTGAGCACTCACTCTTATCCCCTTTGTCTTTGTACAATGGCACTATGCACGCATTCCGCCAATCCTCAGGCACCTCACCATGAATCATACATACATTAAATAACCTTACCAACCAGTCAACAATACACTCACCCCTTTTTTAATAAATTCCACTGCAATACCATCCAAACCTGCTGCCTTGCCGGCTTTCATCTTCCGCAATGCTTTTACTACCTCTCCTCTGTTTACTAAATCATCCTCCCTAACCCTCTCACTTTGCATACAACCTCGACCAAAACACCCACACACGTCCCTACACCTCCACACACACACACACACGTCCCCACACCTCCACACACACGTCCCTACACCTCCACACACACACACACGTCCCTACACCTCCACACACACACACACGTCCCTACACCTCCACACACACGTCCCTACACCCCCACATTGTAAAAGTTACCCCAAAGGTTTGTGAACCTCTTCCGTCTTAACGAGAGGCGCGCGGGGCGTCCAGACGTAAATGAAGACGCGGCGAGGGAGGCGAGAGCGCTGCCCTAATGATAATCCCTTCTGCAGGAGAAATCCCACATCGCAGTAATCCCACACCCAGGGAGAGTGGTGGGGCGCGGCGAGGGATTTCGGGTGGATTACTCCACCTGTTGTTGTATAGGAAGACATTACTGTGGTGGGTGTGGGAGAGGAAGGGGGGGGGGGGGGTTCCTCCTCCTCCTCCTCCCTCTTTACTCCAACACATGACCTCCCTCTTTACTCCAACGCATGACCTCCCTCTGTACTCCAACACATGACCTCCCTCTGTACTCCAACACATGACCTCCCTCTTTACTCCAACACATGACCTTCCTCTTTACTCCAACACATAACCTCCCTCTTTACTCCAACACATGACCTTCCTCTTTACTCCAACACATGACCTCCCTCTTTACTCCAACACATGACCTCCCTCTTTACTCCAACACATGACCTTCCTCTTTACTCCAACACATGACCTCCCTCTTTACTCCAACACATGACCTCCCTCTTTACTCCAACACATGACCTCCCTCTTTACTCCAACACATGACCTCCCTCTTTACTCCAACACATGGCCTCCCTCTTTACTCCAACACATGACCTCCCTCTTTACTCCAACACATGACCTCCCTCTTTACTCCAACACATGACCTCCCTCTTTACTCCAACACATGACCTCCCTCTTCACTCCAACACATGACCTCCCTCTTTACTCCAACACATGACCTCCCTCTTTACTCCAACACATGACCCTCCCTCTTTACTCCAACACATGACCTCCCTCTTTACTCCAACACATGACCTCCCTCTTTACTCCAACACATGACCTCCCTCTTTACTCCAACACATGACCTCCCTCTTTACTCCAACACATGACCTCCCTCTTTACTCCAACACATGACCTCCCTCTTTACTCCAACACATGACCTCCCTCTTTACTCCAACACATGACCCCTCTTACTCACACATGACCTCCCTCTTTACTCCAACACATGACCCTCCCTCTTTACTCCAACACATGACCTCCCTCTTTACTCCAACACATGACCTCCCTCTTTACTCCAACACATGACCTCCCTCTTTACTCCAACACATGACCTCCCTCTTTACTCCAACACATGACCTCCCTCTTTACTCCAACACATGATCTCCCTCTTTACTCCAACACATGACCTCCCTCTTTACTCCAACACATGACCTCCCTCTTTACTCCGACACATGACCTCCCTCTTTACTCCAACACATGACCTCCCTCTTTACTCCAACACATGACCTCCCTCTTTACTCCGACACATG
>NC_092240.1:47625058-47630058 GCF_036320965.1 Panulirus ornatus | reverse complement strand
ATCACTACCAGTGGCTTCCCATCACTACCAGTGGCTTCCCATCACTACCAGTGGCTTCCCATCACTACCAGTGGCTTCCCATCACTACCAGTGGCTTCCCATCACTACCAGTGGCTTCCCATCACTACCAGTGGCTTCCCATCACTACCAGTGGCTTCCCATCAATACCAGTGGCTTCCCATCACTACCAGTGGCTTCCCATCACTACCAGTGGCTTCCCATCACTACCAGTGGCTTTCCATCAATACCAGTGGCTTCCCATCAATACCAATGGCTTCCCATCAATACCAGTGGCTCCCCATCAATACCAGTGGCTCCCCATCAATACCAGTGGCTTCCCATCAATACCAGTGGCTCCCCATCACTACCAGTGGCTTCCCATCACTACCAGTGGCTTCCCATCACTACCACTGGCTCCCTCCCTCTCCCTTCACAGACGCAGCCCCATCCTGTCTTCATCACACAATCCATTGCTCCGCCCCCCCCGGATCCCCGCCCCGCCCCGCCCCATCCCGCCCCGCCCCATCCCCGTCTAATCGCTGGCATATTCGCCCCGCATCACGCTCGGGTTTGGTGAGTAAATCAGATGAGTATCTGGCAGACTCACCAACATCCATTTCCTTGAGCCAGAGAGAGAGACAGAGAGAGAGAGAGAGAGAGAGAGAGAGAGAGAGAGAGAGAGAGAGAGAGAGAGAGAGAGAGAGAGAGAGAGTTCTCCGGTGTGGTGCTGGGTATATATATATATATATATATATATATATATATATATATATATATATATATATATATATTCCGAGATAATGTTCTCGACTTCCACACATTCTTCAAGGCTCCCAGGATTTTCGCCCCCTTCCCCACCCTATGATCCACTTCCGCTTCCATGGTTCCATCCGCTGCCAGATCCACTCCCAGATATCTAAAACACTTCACTTCCTCCAGTTTTTCTCCATTCAAACTCACCTCCCAATTGACTTGACCCTCAACCCTACTGTACCTAATAACCTTGCTCTTATTCACATTTACTCTTAACTTTCTTCTTCCACACACTTTACCAAACTCAGTCACCAGCTTCAAAATTGGGTATGTTTGAAGGAATAGTGGTTCCAACAATGTTGTATGGTTGCGAGGCGTGGGCTATGGATAGAGTTGTGCGCAGGAGGATGGATGTGCTGGAAATGAGATGTTTGAGGACAATGTGTGGTGTGAGGTGGTTTGATCGAGTAAGTAACGTAAGGGTAAGAGAGATGTGTGGAAATAAAAAGAGCGTGGTTGAGAGAGCAGAAGAGGGTGTTTTGAAATGGTTTGGGCACATGGAGAGAATGAGTGAGGAAAGATTGACCAAGAGGATATATGTGTCAGAGGTGGAGGGAACGATAAGAGGGAGACCAAATTGGAGGTGGAAAGATGGAGTGAAAAAGATTTTGAGTGATCGGGGCCTGAACATGCAGGAAGGTGAAAGGCGTGCAAGGAATAGAGTGAATTGGATCGATGTGGTATTCCGGGGTCGACGTGCTGTCAATGAATAGAACCAGGGCATGTGAAGCGTCTGGGGTAAACCATGGAAAGTTCTGTGGGGCCTGGATGTGGAAAGGGAGCTGTGGTTTCGGTGCATTATTACATGACAGCTAGAGACTGAGTGTGAACAAATGGGGCCTTTGTCTTTTCCTAGCGCTACCTCGCACACATGAGGGGGGAGGGGGTTGTTATTCCATGTGTGGCGAGGTGGCGATGGGAATGAATAAAGGCAGACAGTATGAATTATGTACATGTGTATATAAGTATATGTCTGTGTGTGTATACATATATGTGTACATTGAGATGTATAGGTATGTGTATTGGGGTGTGTGGACGTGTATGTATATACATGTGTATGGGGGTGGGTTGGGCCATTTCTTTCGTCTGTTTCCTTGCGCTACCTCGCTAACGCGGGAGACAGCGACAAAGCAAAATAAGCAGTAGTAGAATAATATACGATGAGGTAAACCAGTTTAACATACGAGACAGAAATGTATTAACATGTTAAGTCGTTGCTGACCAAGCCTTTGGCGACAATGTGGCCTGACCTTTGACCTGACCCATCCCTCGTGAGTGACCCAGAGATTTCTTGAACGATACATGACCTGATTCATCTATCCCCCCCCCTCACCCCCCACCCAAACTCCATCACACACCCCCCCACCACATAGAGGGGGAGGAGGGGGTGGCCTTTCCTCCCCTCCCTTCCCCCCCACACTCCCTTTCCCCTCATCCCACATGCATAGAGTCTCTCTCTCTCTCTCTCTCTCTCTCTCTCTCTCTCTCTCTCTCTCTCTCTCTCTTCCCGACTTCCCACGCCCACGCCCCTTCCCCTTCCCCTCCCCCCAAACACCCACACCCTCCTCCTCCAGGGCCTGCTACAGGAGGTGGGCGTCAATATATTTCAAATCAATGGATGAATTATTCAAGAGAAGGAGAGAGAGAGAGAGAGAGAGAGAGAGAGAGAG
The DNA here is from genome assembly GCF_036320965.1 of Panulirus ornatus. NCBI lineage: Eukaryota > Metazoa > Arthropoda > Malacostraca > Decapoda > Palinuridae > Panulirus > Panulirus ornatus. The sequence goes on along the minus strand of NC_092240.1, from coordinate 47,627,575 downwards.
AGAGAGAGAGAGAGAGAGAGAGAGAGAAAGAGAGAGAGAGAGAGAGAGGGAGAGAGGAGATAGATAGATAGATAGATAGATAGATAGATAGATAGAGAGAGAGAGAGAGAGAGAGAGAGAGAGAGAGAGAGAGAGAGAGAGAGAGAGAGAGAGGAGATAGATAGATAGATAGATAGATAGATAGATAGAGAGAGAGAGAGAGAGAGAGAGAGAGAGAGAGAGAGAGAGAGAGAGAGAGAGAGAGAGAGAGAGAGAGGAGATAGATAGATAGATAAATAGATAGATAGATAGCTAGATAGAGAGAGAGAGAGAGAGAGAGAGAGAGAGAGAGAGAGAGAGAGAGAGAGAGAGAGAGAGAGAGAGAGAGAGACTCCTGAAATTCTTGCTCGCACTTCGACTTGTGAGCGAACACGGACGTACCCTGACCTGAGCACCCTCAACTTTCGCACAATGATGACCTCCTCCGCCCGAGAGAGAGAGAGAGAGATGCACTTTCGCACAATGGCACACGAGCCAAGAGCTGCACTTTCGCACAATGAGCTACAGAGAGAGAGGAATGCAATTTCGCACACTGACCAACGAGGGAGGAGATGCACCTTCACACAATGACCCACGCGAGAGGAGAGGTGCACTTTCGCACAATGACCCAAGTGAGAGGTGCACTTTCGCACTATGATCCACGCGAGAAGAGACCTGCACTTTCACACAATGACCCAAGTGAGAGGTGCACTTTCGCACGATGACCCACCAGAGAGGAGAGGTGCACTTTCGCACAATGACCCACCAGAGAGGAGAGGTGCACTTTCGCACTATGACCCACGCAAGAAAAGAGACCTGCACTTTCACACAATGACTCACGGGAAAGGAGAGCTACACTTTCGCACAATGACCCAGGAGGATCCATGACTTTCGCACACTGACCTCGAGAGGGACCAGCACTATTGCACACTGACCTGGAGGGGACTCCTTTCCTCTCTCGCACACTGACCCGAAAGAAACATTGTCTTTCGCACACCACCTGGAGGGGACTCCCTCTCCCTCTCTCGCACACTTCACCAATAGAGAGACATTGTCTTTCGCACACCGACCAGGAGGGAACTCTCTCTCTCTCTCTTTCTCTCTCTCTGTTTCTCTTTCTCTCTCTCCCTCTCGCACACTTCCCCGAGAGAGAGAGAGACATTGTCTTTCGCACACCGACCAGGAGGTAACTCTCTCTCTCTCTCTCGCACACTTCACCGAGAGAGAGAGAGAGAGAGAGAGAGAGAGAGAGAGAGAGAGAGAGAGAGAGAGAGAGAGAGACATAGTCTTTCGCACCCCGACCAGGTCGTAACTCTCTCTCTCTCTCTCTCTCTCTCTCTCTCTCTCTCTCTCTCGGGGAAGTATGAGAGAGAGAGAGAGAGAGAGAGAGAGAGAGAGAGAGAGAGAGAGAGAGAGAGAGAGAGAGAGAGAGAGGGGCACCGTCTTTCGCACCCCGACCTCCAATGCTCCGGCACGCGCGTCCACAAAATCCCGCGAGCTTAAACATGCCATACAGAGTGCCTGGCCAAATCCTCATGCTGCATGATGGCCTCCAGGCTCATGCTGCATGACGGCCTCCAGGCTCATGCTGCATGATGGCCTCCAGGCTCATCTGCATGACGGCCTCCAGGCTCATGCTGCATGACGGCCTCCAGGCTCATGCTGCATGACGGCCTCCAGGCTCATGCTGCATGACGGCCTCCAGGCTCATGCTGCATGACGACCTCCAGGCTCATGCTGCATGACGGCCTCCAGGCTCATGCTGCATGACGGCCTCCAGGCTCATGCTGCATGACGGCCTCCAGGCTCATGCTGCATGACGGCCTCCAGGCTCATGCTGCATGACGGCCTCCAGGCTCATGCTGCATGACGGCCTCCAGGCTCATGCTGCATGACGGCCTCCAGGCTCATGCTGCATGATGGCCTCCAGGCTCATGCTGCATGATGGCCTCCAGGCTCATGCTGCATGATGGCCTCCAGGCTCATGCTGCATGACGGCCTCCAGGCTCATGCTGCATGATGGCCTCCAGGCTCATGCTGCATGACGGCCTCCAGGCTCATGGTGCATGACGGCCTCCAGGCTCATGCTGCATGACGGCCTCCAGGCTCATGCTGCATGATGGCCTCCAGGCTCATGGTGCATGACGGCCTCCAGGCTCATGGTGCATGACGGCCTCCAGGCTCATGGTGCATGACGGCCTCCAGGCTCATGCTGCATGACGGCCTCCAGGCTCATGCTGCATGACGGCCTCCAGGCTCATGCTGCATGATGGCCTCCAGGCTCATGGTGCATGACGGCCTCCAGGCTCATGCTGCATGATGGCCTCCAGGCTCATGGTGCATGACGGCCTCCAGGCTCATGCTGCATGATGGCCTCCAGGCTCATGCTGCATGATAGCCTCCAGGCTCATGCTGCATGACGGCCTCCAGGCTCATGCTGCATGATGGCCTCCAGGCTCATGGTGCATGATGGCCTCCAGGATCGTGGTGCATGACGGC
>NC_092240.1:47587558-47612558 GCF_036320965.1 Panulirus ornatus | reverse complement strand
CTCAGATCCCAGGAGGAGGCTCAGATCCCAGGAGGAGGCTCAGATCCCAGAAGGAGGCTCAGATCACAGGAGGAGGCTCAGATCCCAGAAGGAGGCACAGATCCCAGGAGGAGGCTCAGATCCCAGAAGGAGGCTCAGATCCCAGAAGGAGGCTCAGATCCCAGGAGGAGGCTCAGATCCCAGGAGGAGGCTCAGATCCCAGGAGGAGGCTCAGATCCCAGAAGGAGGCTCAGATCCCAGGAGGAGGCTCAGATCCCAGAAGGAGGCTCAGATCCCAGGAGGAGGCTCAGATCCCAGGAGGAGGCTCAGATCCCAGGAGGAGGCTCAGATCCCAGGAGGAGGCTCAGATCCCAGGAGGAGGCACAGATCCCAGAAGGAGGCTCAGATCCCAGGAGGAGGCTCAGATCCCAGGAGGAGGGTCAGATCCCAGGAGGAGGGTCAGATCCCAGGAGGAGGGTCACATCCCAGGAGGAGGGTCAGATCCCAGGAGGAGGGTCAGATCCCAGGAGGAGGCTCAGATCCCAGGAGGAGGCTCAGATCCCAGGAGGAGGCTCAGATCCCAGAAGGAGGCTCAGATCCCAGGAGGAGGCTCAGATCCCAGGAGGAGGCTCAGATCCCAGGAGGAGGCTCAGATCCCAGAAGGAGGGTCAGATCCCAGGAGGAGGCACAGATCCCAGGAGGAGGCTCAGATCCCAGGAGGAGGCTCAGATCCCAGAAGGAGGGTCAGATCCCAGGAGGAGGCTCAGATCCCAGGAGGAGGCTCAGATCCCAGGAGGAGGCTCAGATCCCAGGAGGAGGCTCAAATCCCAGGAGGAGGCTCAGATCCCAGGAGGAGGCTCAGATCCCAGAAGGAGGGTCAGATCCCAGGAGGAGGCTCAGATCCCAGGAGGAGGCTCAGATCCCAGGAGACACAGATCCTAGGAGGAGGCACAGATCCCAGGAGACACAGATCCTAGGAGGAGGCACAGATCCCAGGAGGAGGCTCAGATCCCAGGAGGAGGCACAGATCCCAGGAGAAGGCTCAGATCCCAGGAGGAGGCACAGATCCCAGAAGGAGGTTCAGATCCCAAAAGGAGGCACAGATCCCAGAAGGAGGCACAGATCCCAGAAGGAGGCTCAGATCCCAGGAGGAGGCACAGATCCCAGGAGACACAGATCCTAGGAGGAGGCACAGATCCCAGGAGGAGGCTCAGATTCCAGGAGGAGGTTCAGATCCCAGAAGGAGGCTCAGATCCCAGGAGGAGGCTCAGATCCCAGAAGGAGGCTCAGATCCCAGGAGGAGGCTCAGATCCCAGGAGGAGGCTCAGATCCCAGGAGGAGGCACAGATCCCAGAAGGAGGCTCAGATCCCAGGAGGAGGCTCAGATCCCAGAAGGAGGCTCAGATCCCAGGAGACACAGATCCTAGGAGGAGGCACAGATCCCAGGAGACACAGATCCTAGGAGGAGGCACAGATCCCAGGAGGAGGCTCAGATCCCAGGAGGAGGCTCAGACCCCAGGAGGAGGCTCAGATCCCAGGAGGAGGCTCAGATCCCAGGAGGAGGCTCAGATCCCAGGAGGAGGCTCAGATCCCAGGAGGAGGCTCAGATCCCAGGAGGAGGGTCAGATCCAGGAGGAGGCACAGATCCCAGGAGAAGGCTCAGATCCCAGAAGGAGGCACAGATCCCAGAAGGAGGCTCAGATCCCAGGAGAAGGCTCAGATCCCAGGAGGAGGCACAGATCCCAGGAGAAGGCTCAGATCCCAGGAGAAGGCACAGATCCCAGAAGGAGGCACAGATCCCAGAAGGAGGCTCAGATCCCAGAAGGAGGCACAGATCCCAGGAGAAGGCTCAGATCCCAGGAGGAGGCTCAGATCCCAGGAGGAGGCTCAGATCCCAGGGGCGGCCTTGTCTGTCAGTCTGTCTGTCTGTCTCACCCACCACTGCCAATCAGAGGTCCCAGTCCCTCTGTCAAACTGCAACGAATTCAGCAGTTCATCGTTAAACTTTGACAGGAACTTTTCCACCACTGTCCCTTGAACTGAGGAGGGAGGGGGAACTGAAGCGAAATCATCCTTGAACTGAGGAGGAAGGGGGAACTGAAGCGAAATTATCCCTTGAACTGAGGAGGAAGGGGGAACTGAAGCGAAATTATCCCTTGAACTGAGGAAGGAGGAACTGAAGCGAAATTAACCCTTGAACTGAGGAGGAAGGGGGAACTGAAGCGAAATCATCCTTGAACTGAGGAAGGAGGAACTGAAGCGAAATTATCCCTTGAACTGAGGAGGAAGGAGGAACTGAAGCGAAATTATCCCTTGAACTGAGGAGGAAGGAGGAACTGAAGCGAAATCATCCTTGAACTGAGGATGGAGGAACTGAAGCGATATTATCCTTGAACTGAGGAGGAAGGAGGAACTGAAGTGAAATCATCCCTTGAACTGAGGAGGAAGGAGGAACTGAAGCGAAATCATCCTTTGAACTGAGGAGGGAGGAGGAACTGAAGCGAAATCATCCTTTGAACTGAGGAGGGAGGAGGAACTGAAGTGAAATCATCCTTGAACTGAGGAGGAGGGAGGAACTGAAGCGAAATAATGATGGTTTGTTGTGGAGACACCACTGGACCGAAAAACACTTTTCCTCAGTTCGGATTCGGCTGGGTCCAGTTATTATCATCATACAGCCTATATAAACCTGATGATTTATATCTATAAACTATATAAATCCAAATGGACTCTACACCCCCCCTACACAGTGGCACATGCCCTGGATTTATATGTACAATATACCTGTGGCTTCATGACACTTCATGACAATGAGACAATCGCTTCATGACCCCGCCACGAACACCAACTCACCGCCAGCGCATAGGGAGGCACACGGGGACGACACCCAGCAAATAGGGAGGCACACGGGGACGACACCCAGCAAATAGGGAGGCACACGGGGACGACACCCAGCAAATAGGGAGGCACACGGGGACGACACCCAGCAAATAGGGAGGCACACGGGGACGACACCCAGCAAATAGGGAGGCACACGGGAACGACACCCAGCAAATAGGGAGGCACACGGGGACGACACCCAGCAAATAGGGAGGCACACGGGGACGACACCCAGCAAATAGGGAGCACACGGGAACGACACCCAGCAAATAGGGAGGCACACGGGAACGACACCCAGCAAATAGGGAGGCACACGGGGACGACACCCAGCAAATAGGGAGGCACACGGGAACGATACCTAGCAAATAGGGAGCACACGGGAACGACACCCAGCAAATAGGGGGCACACGGGAACGATACCTAGCAAATAGGGAGGCACACGGGGACGACACCCAGCAAATAGGGAGGCACACGGGAACGACACCCAGCAAATAGGGGGCACACGGGAACGACACCCAGCAAATAGGGAGCACACGGGAACGATACCCAGCAAATAGGGAGCACATGGGAACGACACCCAGCAAATAGGGAGCACACGGGAACGACACCCAGCAAATAGGGAGCACACGGGAACGACACCCAGCAAATAGGGAGCACATGGGAACGACACCCAGCAAATAGGAAGCACATAGGAACGACACTCAGCAAATAGGGAGCACAAGGGAACGACATCCTGTAAACAGGGAGTATATGGGAACGACACCTAGCAATTAGGGAGCACAGAGACACCTAGCAACATTTTGGCACATAGGCACGACACCCAGCAAATAGGAAGCACATAGAAACGACACCCAGCAAATAGGGAGCACATACAGACGACACCTAGCAACATGGGAACACAGGGAAACGACACCCAGCAAATAGGGAGCACAGAGAACGACACCAGCAAAAAGGGAGAATGGGAACGACACCACAAATAGGGAGCAAGGGAACGACACTAGCAAAACGGAGCCATGAGAACGACACTAGCAAATACGGAGCACAGAGACGACACCTAGCAAAAGGAGCACAGGAGATGACACCAGCAAATAAGGAGCACATGAAGGAACCAGCAAAAAGGGGCACATGGAAATGACACCAGAAAAAGAGCACATGGGAACGACACCCAGCAAAAAGAGAGCATATGGGTACGAGACCCAGCAAATAAAGAGCAAATTGGAACGACACCCAGCAAAAAGGGAGCATATGAGAACGACACCTAGAAATATGGAGCACATGGAACGACACCTTGCAATAGGGAGCATATGGGAACGACACCTAGCAAATAGGGAGCACATGGGAACGACAGCCAGCAAAAAAGAGCACATGGGAACGACACCCAGCAAATAGGGAGCACATGGGAACGACACCTAGCAAAAAGGGAGCAAATGGGAACGACACAGAACACAGCAATGGACGACGACACCAGTAAAAGGGCACGTAGAACGACACCAGCAAAAGGGGCAAATAGAGACGACACCCAGCAAATAGAGACGACACCAGCAAACAGGGCGCACATAGAGACGACACCCAGCAAACAGGCGCACATAGAGACGACACCTAGCAAACAGGGGACAAGGAGGGAGAACTGGAACGGGGCGTTAGAGACACCAGTCGCCAGGCAAACAGGGCTGAGTAGTTTGCGCTCCTCCTAGCTAGCTGGGGCAATGGGCCTGGGAACAGGGCTGGCTGGGGCACTAGCAAAGGGGGGGGGGGGGGGGGGGGGGGGGGGGGGGGGGGAAAAAAAAAAAAAAAAAAAAAAAAAAAAAAAAAAAAAAAAAAAAAAAAAAAAAAAAAAAGAGACGACACCCAGCAAATATGGAGCGCATGAGAACGACACCCAGCAAATAGGGAGCACATAGGAACGACACCCAGCAAATAGAGACGACACCCAGCAAATATGGAGCGCATGAGAACGACACCCAGCAAATAGGGAGCACATAGGAACGACACCCAGCAAATAGAGACGACACCCGGCAAACAGGACGCATATAGAGACGACACCTAGCCAGGGGAGAGGGAGGGAGAAGTGGGGGTGGTGTTGGAGACCCAGGTCGGCCAGTGCAATAACCAGGGTTGGAGTGTTTGCCTGTCCGTCCTTAGCTGCTGGGGGCTGGGCTGGGGCTGGGCATGGGGTTGGGGCAAGTTATGGTCGTTTCTGGCAGCCCGTCCGTCCGTCCGTCCGTCCGTCTGGGATGGTGTTGTTCGTCGTCGACCCCGTCTGTGTTGAACTCTATTATTTCAGAAGCCACACCACCTGCTCCTCCACCTGGCCAGTGGAGCGACTTGAAAGGTGACTCTCCGTTTTTGTTGTTATTATTCTACTTAATCGCCGTCTCCCGCGTTAGCGAGGTAGCGCAAGGAAACAGATGAAAGAATGGCCCAACCCACCCACATACACATGTATATACATAAACGCCCATACATGCACATATACATACCTATACATTTCAACGTATATATGCATATACATACACAGATATATATATATATATATATATATATATATATATATATATATATATATATATATATATATATATACACTGCTACGTTATCACATGACACTATATACTCTAATTCACCTGGCCGTTCCTGCGCGGGCGTGGGCGGTGTAGCAACGTGGGCGTCCGCAGGTGTGGGTGTTGGATGGGCGGTGGTGGTGCAGCAGCGTGGGCGTCCGCAGGTGTGGGTGGGTGGGTGGGCGGTGTAGCGCGGGCGGCGGCGCCCCCCGTCGTCCGTCGTCTGTCGTGTCGCTACGTAATGCACCGTATAAAGCATTAGTCACTGTCTTGGCTGGCCAGACGACACCGTGGACTTCCCTGCGTTATGAGGAGACGCTCCCAGCCCGTCGTGTGTCACGCCCTGTGAGGTGGCCCAGCTCGACTGGCATGTGTGAGGCACAATGACCTCGTGTGTGTGTGGTTCATGACACGCGGTTCATGACACGCGGTTCGTAGTTCATGACACGTTCGCCACGACCGAACCCACACACACACACACCCCACCACACACACACCCACTCCCTCTCTCTCTCTCTGTCATATTCTCGGCCAAAACATTACAACGAACTTTAATGACACTGACGGTGTAAGACAACCCCCTCATGTTCGTTGTATGACACCGTGGGAGGGATGGGGGGGTGGTACACACATTGCCTACCGCCGTCGCCTTATACAGCGAAGTGCTGATCACTGGATACTTCGACGCGATCGCGTATGCCAACGTTCACTCACTGTAGCGGACACCAAGTGTTGTGGGTGAGGGTGAGAGAGGGGCGGGGTGGGTGAGAGGAGGAGGTGTGGGGTAGGGTGGGTAGGTGAGGACACGCGTACCAACCCTCCCGATGTGTCACTAGTGGGAGGAGGAAGGTGTGTGTGTGTGAGGGAGGCTAGACATACCAACATGTCCTCACCCCAAGTTAAACGTAGGTTTACGGGAGTCTGTTGACCATCACACACACACATTTGCACTATCTGGGAGTTGTGCGTGTGTGTGTGTATCCTTTCGTAGCCATACCAGCGTATACACTTGACCTGCGAGTGATGGGTTGTGCTTGTTGCTTATAGAGAGGTTGCGTGGAGGTGGTTGTGCCTTGGATAGCGAGATATAATGCGCTCAACTACCCTTCCTATATCAACTTGTCTTCCCATGTGAACTTGTCTGGACAATTCTCTCGAAATAATACATAATAAAATGGGCTTGAAAAGATATAACCTTGGGGGGACAGATGAAAGCCACTCGTATTCGCATTTAAAACCAATGACGTAACGGAGAGAAAGAGCCGATGAGTGGGTCACACTTGTCATTACGGTTGTTAAAGTCTACAAAGTGATCGTTTCCTTGGCCAATACTTAGTAATAATATGATTTCTGGTCATCTCTGCTCACTGAATGACTTAGCCAACAGCCTCTGTGGGGCCAGTGTTTACATCTTTCCATACGTTACATTTGAGGGCGTAAAACCACTCCCAATTCTCTGGTGATTCACGTCTAAGTGATAGTGGTGTTGTACTGGAAGGCAACACTAAGACTAGTGTTTTTCAATACCTGTCTTCCATTAGCTAACTTAGGAGAATAAGGTAACATTATACATTCAGATCTATCTTCATCATTTTCCACATTTTGGTTACGAGATGTGTGAGATATCTTCTTAGCTCTCCAAACTTGTTCACCAACCACTTAAGAATAGAACTGCCTAAAGATACGTCTTACATGACTGCATTCATCTACCAGACTTGTGGGATCACATAACCTAGTCTTCTTCTAAACAATAAACATAACTACACATCTCTATAACGTCGTTAGGCTTCATGTAGATCTTAAAGAACAAGTGATCAGATTCCCAAGTTATCAACACATCAAGACACGACAATCCACCTTCTTTTTTTTTCTTCCCCCCCCATTCACTCATGAATTTGATGCTGGCGTGAATGTTATTCAACCCATTAAAGAAAACATCACAATCTTGGAAGGATGGCCACAAGGGGCCACACATCATCTATAAGCCATATTTTTTATGGATGGTTATTGACAGACATCAGACTCTCATCTTTCAAAGCATTCCATGACTAAGTGTGGATAGGTCTAAAAGTATTTCACTATGGCTAGACCAAATGTCTTGTCTATTAAAAAACGTACCTTCATCCTCTTTGGGAAAACATGATTGGAAACACCAAGTTCCATTAAGGCGATGAAAATGATTATAATCATTCAGTCTTGTCCCCAAGGTTAACTTTAAGGCACACTTCCTACATCAACCAAATCATTGTGATAGAATTATCAGGACAATAACAAGAAGACGAGTGGATAAACACGCTTCTCGCTAGTCAGGCCAGCCAACCACCCTTGCGCAACACCCCCTTTTAACCATAAGGCGCCCCCACCACTCTCCTTTGAATGGTCTGGTCAGTGTATACCTTGGCATGGCGATGACAGGATATACAAAGCCTATGTGTTGGTGTTGGGGTGTAGAAGTGTATGAACTGTGTACACTTATCAAGTGTACACGGATTGTCTCCGCGAAACATATTGTCTATCGTAAAGTAGTGATAAGATTGTTATCTTAACTCCTCCTTCTTTTTCATACACATTTCTCCATTTCCCGCGTTGGCGAGGTAGCGTAAGGAACAGGCTACTCTTTTTTGGGGAAAGTAAAAACAGCAGAGGGAGGATTTCCAGCCCCCCTGCTCCCACCACTTTAAGTCGTCTTCTACGATACGAAGTAGGGAAGATAAGGTGTGTATGTGTGTGTGTGTGTGTGTGTGGAGAATAATGACATAGTCAACGTGACAACGAAAACGTATCGAGTGTGGCAAAGTGACAAAGTGAATCAGTGGAGCAATCAACCAAGAGAATTGCCTTGGAAATACGACAAATGGAATCCAACCTTACGTAGAGGGAAGACGAGGGATAGGAGGGGAGTGGAGAGGGATCAGGCAGTATCTACCTACCTTGCAGACATATTGACCAACCTAAAGAGAAGAGAGGAGAGGAGGTGGTGGCATAACATTAACATCAACTAGGAATGCCGGTTACACAGGACGTCTTCATCAAGTGTGCAAGAAGACTCCTTCTCCTAACTGGCTGTAAGGATAACGAGCCAATATTATGACTACAAGCGATACCCTGATCACTTCGAACAGGGCGGCCTGTGAGGGTCCAAACAGCTGTTTGGGGGAGCCGAGTGTGAACAGTAGAAGGCCGACAGTGGACAGTGCACGTACGGACCGACGTGACCAGAAGGACGTGTATATAACCAGTCGATATTCCCTTAAGCGAACGCTTACCACGAGAGACTAAGCGGAGCCGCTAACCAGGAATTAACTATGTGTATATTGCTTGTTTCGATCGTGTTTCAAGGTCGTGAGCTCAATTGCCCTTTACGCTCGTGAATTAGAAACGTTTTACGAGGTGTGTTCAGAGGCATGCCCCATTATTTCCACATCTCATATGAGGATTAGGTATTAAATGTAAGAATGTTCGTGGACTTTTTCTTAGCCTACGAGGGAGTGAGTGGCTGCACAATGGTTGCGTAGTTGGGTCATTAATGATGTCATTGAAGATATTTTTTACGTCGATCATGGCTTAAGGGGCCCAAATGGTGATCTCATTTAAACATCAAAATTGAGCAAAGTCTGTTTTCGCTTTTTAGTACCCCCTAAATATATCATCATTCTTTTTCTTTTTCTATTATACTTATTCGCTGTCTCCCTCGTTAGCGAGGTAGCGTAAGGAAACAGACGAAAGAATGGCCCAACCTACCCACATACACATGTATATACATACAGAGTCCACACACGCATATATACATACCTATATATTTCAACGTATACGTACATATACATACACAGACATATACATATACACACACATGTACATATTCATACTTGCTGCCTTCATCCACTGCTGTCGCCACCTCGCCACACATGAAATGGCACCCACCTCCCCCCGCGCGCGCGCGCGAGGTAGCGCTAGGACAAGACGACAAAGGCGATTTATATATATATATATATATATATAGGTTTAGTAATATTGTCTTGATTCGGGTCTTCCCTCCACCCACCCTACCCCCCCATGCCATCTCATCTAGCCTAAGCACTAAAATCATCCATATCTAATTATCTATCGACTTATCTATCGATCTATCCATCCATCTATCTATCTCTGGAGCCCCTCCACCTTGCACGGTGGAATGAGGGACGCGCCTGGGGAAGCCTGCCGAAGCCATTTGACCCACAACCGAGGTCTGTGGGGAGGGAGGGGAAGAGGTGGGGAGGGAGGGGAAGAGGTGGGGAGGTGGGTGGGGGAGATGCGCCCCCTTGAGCCCCTTCCCCTCCACCCCCGCTTCCCCCAACGCCCTCGGATTTGCCCCAAGCCAAAGTGTTGACAACGAGAAAGAGGGGGAGTAGGGGGTGGGGGAGGAGGAGGGGGTTGGGGAAGGAGGAAGGGGGTGGGGGAGGAGGAAGGGGGGGTTGGGGAGGAGGAGGAGGAGGAGGGTGGGGGAGGAGGAGGAGGGGGTTGGGGAAGGAGGAGGAAGGGGGTGGGGGAGGAGGAAGGTGGGGGAGGAGGAGGAGGGGGAGGGTGGGAGAGGAGGGGGGTGGGGGAGGAGGTGAGGGGGCGGGGGAGGGGAAAGAGGTAATTGATACGAGAAATGAATCGAATGGATAAAAACGATTATGAAGAGGGGGGGGAGGGTAGGTGACGGGTCAGGTCATGCGAGGTCAGGTCATGGATATTATCCTACCCCTCCCCCCCAAATAGCTGTGGATGGTCGATCTTGGCTCCGCCATGAGAGATATACACATGGCAGTTGGGGAGTGTGTATATGTGTGTTGGTATATAAACATGGCAGTTGAGGGGAGTGTGTATATGTGTGTTGGTATATAAACATAGCAGTTGAGGGGAGTGTGTATATGTGTGTTGGTATATAAACATGGCAGTTGAGGGGAATGTGTATATGTGTGTTGGTATATAAACATGGCAGCTGGGGAGTGTGTATATGTGTGTTGGTATATAAACATGGCAGCTGGGGAATGTGTATATGTGTGCTGGTATATAAACACAGCAGTTGAGGGGAATGTGTATATGTGTGTTGGTATATAAACACAGCAGTTGAAGGGAGTGTGTATATGTGTGCTGGTATATAAACATGGCAGTTGAGGGGAATGTGTATATGTGTGCTGGCATATAAACATAGCAGCTGAGGGGAGTGTGTATATGTGTGCTGGTATATAAACATAGCAGCTGAGGGGAGTGTGTATATGTGTGTTGGTATATAAACATGGCAGCTGGGGAATGTGTATAAGTGTGCTGGTATATAAACACAGCAGTTGAGGGGAATGTGTATATGTGTGTTGGTATATAAACATAGCAGCTGAGGGGAATGTGTATATGTGTGTTGGTATATAAACATAGCAGCTGAGGGGAATGTGTATATGTGTGTTGGTATATAAACATAGCAGCTGAGGGGAATGTGTATATGTGTGTTGGTATATAAACATAGCAGCTGAGGGGAATGTGTATATGTGTGTTGGTATATAAACATGGCAGCTGGGGAATGTGTATATGTGTGTTGGTATATAAACATGGCAGCTGGGGAATGTGTATACGTGTGTTGGTATATAAACATAGCAGCTGGGGAATGTGTATATGTGTGTTGGTATATAAACATAGCAGCTGGGGAATGTGTATACGTGTGTTGGTATATAAACACAGCAGTTGAGGGGAATGTGTATATGTGTGTTGGTATATAAACATAGCAGCTGAGGGGAATGTGTATATGTGTGTTGGTATATAAACATAGCAGCTGGGGAATGTGTATATGTGTATTGGTATATAAACACAGCAGCTGAGGGGAATGTGTATATGTGTGTTGGTATATAAACACAGCAGCTGAGGGGAATGTGTATATGTGTGTTGGTATATAAACACAGCAGCTGAGGGGAATGTGTATATGTGTGTTGGTATATAAACACAGCAGTTGAGGGGAGTGTGTATATGTGTATTGGTATATAAACACAGCAGCTGAGGGGAATGTGTATATGTGTGAGTGAGGCCGTCCTTCGTCTCTCCTGTTCCAGGAGCGCCTTACCTGGCCAAGGTGAGGGGAAGAGGGCCATGAGAACCGAGGGGAACGTACATCCTCGCCTCTCCAACCGATACGAACTTCGCTATCCACTTCTGCCGTCTAGAGGGCGAACGCCCTCCCGTCTGTTGTGTACACACACACACACACAGAGCAAAAAAAAAAACCGATCTATTACACTTTCAGAGTGAAGTAATATGACATAAGGACGAAACAATCTGAGATCCCATAGACCCGTTAAAGTACCCAAGCGATCATTCTGGGACACTTCGTTCACAGGTGTGAAGATAATTTTTTTGCTGTGTGTACGTACATCATTTCATTATTCTCCCCCACCCTTACCTGCTCTCTCTGGTGCCTCGCCCCCTTCACTACTGAGTCCCCCCCATTGGAAACATCGCCGTTTCCTCCCCTCCATAAGGGCGCGCGAGTACTTCGCTGTGCCATCTGGCGCCAATTCTCTCCCTACTGTATTAAACTTTGCTTCTGTGTGTCGTTTATTGTCTCTTTCCAGCCATGTGCCTTTGATCTCTCTCTCTCTCTCTCTCTCTCTCTCTCTCTCTCTCTCTCTCTCTCTCTCTCTCTCTCTCCCTCCCTCTCGAGTCGTCTGGAAGTGTGATCCGCGGTGCCGCCCAGGATCGAGGACATAGGTTCGAACCTTGGACACTCGGCAATCGGTCCACAGTCAACGTGGCCGTTCATCCTTCTCTCTAAGAGGTCAGTCGATAAACTACATACCCAGATGACATATATCAATACATAAATATAAACACACATCTAGTGTGACAATTGGCACATACAAACATGATAACAGAATTCTGCCAACGGAGAAGAAGAAGAAAAGGGAATCTATCATTTAATGAACTTTGAAATTACAGGTGATTGCATCTCAGTTCGAACCCCACGTCCTGTGCGTTCTACGATACGAAAACTGACTGACGTTTTCTATGAAGCTATTCGATATAATATTGTTTTTTTTTTTTTATTTCCAATCCACTGGTAATTGAATATCATTTTTTTTTTTCGCTTTCATTTTCTTCATAAAATGTGAAAAGAAAGAAGAAAAATGAATAAAATGAGGGAGTGAGTTGAGGATCTCGGCGCTACATTCAAATCATGGGTTTGTGTCCAGACACCCCGTTTTCTACTGTTGGTGAAAAGGGGTTCCCAACTCTAAGGCTTTTAATTGGAGTTTGACTGGCTACGTTTCTGCTATTTTCCTTTTTTGATGTTGTGTAGAACTGAGACCAATTATATAACTGTGTTTATATCAAAATCCTCATGACCCAAAAGGGCCAAAGCCTCGAAAGGGGAAAAAGAAAACGGGAGGTAGGGGTAAGGATGTTGGGGTAGACTTTAGAAATAATCTCGAGACTTGTAGAGAATGAGGCGGTGGTGTGTTGTGTGTGTGTGTGTGTGTGTGTGTGTCAATAGAGGTCACTTGCTCTATCATTCAGCAACGATTACAACCCCTTTATCCGTTCGTCCTTCAAGTGACGCCCACGACGCGAGGATCCGAAGCGGAGGGCGCAAAATTCAAACCCACCGATAAGATATGCCCCACAGCCAGTGCTATAGGGGGAGCGACGGGGCGTATGTCTTCGAGATAAAGACGCGTCGGTTACCTTTGATCTTTGCTGGCTGGCGGGTGAGGTGGATCACTTGGCGTTGTGGGAGACCAAATATCTGTGTTGTGGCAGACCAAATATCTGTGTTGTGGGAGATCAAATATCTGTGTTGTGGGAGACCAAATATCTGTGTTGTGGGAGACCAAATATCTGTGTTGTGGGAGACCAATTATCTGTGTTGTGGGAGACCAAATATCTGCGTTGTGGGAGATCAAATACCTGTGTTGTGGGAGATCAAATATCTGTGTTGTGGGAGACCAAATATCTGTGTTGTGGGAGACCAAATATCTGTGTTGTGGGAGACCAAATATCTGCGTTGTGGGAGACCAAATATCTGTGTTGTGGGAGACCAAATATCTGTGTTGTGGGAGATCAAATATCTGTGTTGCGGGAGACCAGATATCTGCGTTGTGGGAGATCAAATATCTGTGGTGTGGGAGACCAAATATCTGTGGTGTGGGAGACCAAATATCTGTGTTGTGGGAGACCAAATATCTGCGTTGTGGGAGACCAAATATCTGTGTTGTGGGAGACCAAATATCTGTGTTGCGGGAGACCAAATATCTGCGTTGTGGGAGACCAAATATCTGTGTTGTGGGAGACCAAATATCTGTGTTGTGGGAGACCAAATATCTGCGTTGTGGGAGACCAAATATCTGTGTTGTGGGAGACCAAATATCTGTGTTGCGGGAGACCAGATATCTGCGTTGTGGGAGATCAAATATCTGTGGTGTGGGAGACCAAATATCTGTGGTGTGGGAGACCAAATATCTGTGGTGTGGGAGACCAAATATCTGTGTTGTGGGAGACCAAATATCTGTGGTGTGGGAGACCAAATATCTGTGTTGTGGGAGACCAAATATCTGTGCTGTGAGACCAAATATCTGTGTTGTGGGAGACCAAATATCTGTGTTGTGGGAGACCAAATATCTGTTGTGGGAGACCAAATACTGTGTTGTGGGAGACCAAATATCTGCGTTGTGGGAGACCAAATACGTTTTCTTGGAGACCAAATATCTGTGTTGTGGGAGACCAAATATCTGTGTTGTGGGAGACCAAATATCTGTGTTGCGGGAGACCAGATATCTGCGTTGTGGGAGATCAAATATCTGTGGTGTGGGAGACCAAATATCTGTGGTGTGGGAGACCAAATATCTGTGGTGTGGGAGACCAAATATCTGCGTTGTGGGAGACCAAGTATCTGTGTTGTGGGAGACCAAATATCTGTGTTGTGTGAGACCAAATATCTGTGTGGGAGACCAAATATCTGTGTTGTGGGAGACCAAATATCTGTGCTGTGAGACCAAATATCTGTGTTGTGGGAGACCAAATATCTGTTGTGGGAGACCAAATACTGTGTTGTGGGAGACCAAATATCTGCGTTGTGGGAGACCAAATACGTTTTCTTGGAGACCAAATATCTGTGTTGTGGGAGACAAATATCTGTGTTGTGGGAGACCAAATATCTGTGTTGTGGGAGACCCAATATCTGTGTTGTGGGAGACCAAATATCTGTGTTGTGGGAGACCAAATATCTGTGTTATGGGAGACCAAATATCTGCGTTGTGGGAGACCAAATATGTGTTGTGGGTGACCAAATATCTGCGTTGTGGGTGACCAAATATCTGCGTTGTGGGAGACCAAATATCTGTGTTGTGGGAGACCAAATATCTGTGTTGTGGGAGACCAAATATCTGCGTTGTGGGAGACCAAATATCTGTGTTATGGGAGACCAAATATCTGTGTTATGGGAGACCAAATATCTGTGTTGTGGGAGACCAAATATCTGTATTGTGGGAGACCAAATATCTGTGTTGTGGGAGACCAAATATCTGTGTTGTGGGAGACCAAATATCTGTGTTGTGGGAGACCAAATATCTGCGTTGTGGGAGACCAAATATATGTGTTTTGGGAGACCAAATATATGTGTTGTGGGAGACCAAATATCTGCGTTGTGGGAGACCAAATATCTGCGTTGTGGGAGACCAAATATCTGCGTTGTGGGAGACCAAATATCTGTGTTGTGGGATACCAAATATCTGCGTTGTGGGAGACCAAATATCTGCGTTGTGGGAGACCAAATATCTGCGTTGTGGGAGACCAAATATCTGCGTTTGTGGGAGACCAAATATCTGTGTTGTGGGAGACCAAATATCTGTGTTGTGGGAGACCAAATATCTGTGTTGTGGGAGACCAAATATCTGCGTTGTGGGAGACCAAATATCTGGTTGTGGAGACCAAATATCTGTGTTGTGGAGACCAAATATCGTGTTGTGGGAGATCAAATATCTGGTTGTGGGAGACCAAATATCTGCGTTGTGGGAGACCAAATATCTGTGTTGTGGGAGACCAAATATCTGTGTTGTGGGAGACCAAATATCTGTGTTGTGGGAGACCAAATATCTGTGTTGTGGGAGATCAAATATCTGTGTTGTGGGAGACCAAATATCTGCGTTGTGGGAGACCAAATACGTTTTCTGGGAGACCAAATATCTGTGTTGTGGGAGACCAAATATCTGTGTTGTGGGAGACCCAATATCTGTGTTGTGGGAGACCAAATATCTGTGTTGTTGGAGACCAAATATCTGTGTTATGGGAGACCAAATATCTTCGTTGTGGGAGATCAAATATCTGTGTTGTGGGAGACCAAATATCTGTGTTGTGGGAGACCAAATATCTGTGTTGTGGGAGACCAAATATCTGCGTTGTGGGAGACCAAATATCTGCGTTGTGGGAGACGAAATATCTGCGTTGTGGGAGACCAAATATCTGCGTTGTGGGAGATCAAATGTCTGTGTTGTGGGAGACCAAATATCTGTGTTGTGGGAGACCAAATATCTGTGTTCTGTAATGACGTATAAAGTGAGACTTTTAATGATATGCCAAATATCTATCTATTTTCTCTCCCGGGGCAATAAGAGTGGAAAACTCTTCCCCTTCCCCATTACACTCTCTCTCTCTCTCTCTCTCTCTCTCTCTCTCTCTCTCTCTCTCTCTATCTCTCCTTAGCCATCAACTGGGACCCTCGCCCGAGCAACTAGGGAAGCAGTTACCGCACCACCCACACCACCATCACCTCCTATAGGAAGAGGTCCCTCGTCCCTGGGATGTAGTTATACACCAAACCCATCCGACCCTGTATACAGACCGAGACCCACTAATAAAACCCGTTAATGAGGGCAATCGATGATCATAATCCTCTTTAATGATCAACAGATTGTATATCAACCTCCACCCCCTTAGCTCCCTTGTGTCTTCCCCTTAGCACCCTTGTGTCTTCCCCTTAGCACCCTTGTGTCTTCCCCTTAGCACCCTTGTGTCTTACATCACCTCTCAACTTCACTTCTCTTGCCCACTCTTGTTTACGTTAAGATTGTACCTTTAATTAGGGCACTCAGCGACGTCTCAGCCAAGACAGAAGAGAAAGATAATGGTGGCCGTCATGTGGGCTGGAGATAACTGGAAGAGATAACGATAAAGGGAAATACAGAGGAAGATACGGGTGGGTCACAGAAGATGACACACACACACACCAGCGGAGGTGACAGGTGAGGGGAAGACGTCCCTGGGAAGTTGTGGACACACGACGGGCGCACCAGGAGAGAGAGAGAGAGAGAGAGAGAGAGAGAGAGAGAGAGAGAGAGAGAGAGAGAGAGAGAGAGAGAGAGAGAGAGAGAGAGAGAGAGAGAGAGAGAGAGAGAGCGTATTAGAAAACACCGACAACATGGATTGAGCTTCACCGTGTGGCGCGCAAGGGACACTGGCACCATAAATACAGGAGTGAGACCTGAATTTCCGGATATTTTTTTAACAGAAAACGGAAACTACAATTATAGTTTTCCAGTTATCAGTTATATAACAGCGCGATAAATGATCTATATATGTTAACGGGAAGGTGGAGGATAACGAGGCAAACACTGGAATATACTCAACTTCATTATACCAAAGACAAGAATATACACAACTTCATTATACCAAAGACAAGAATATACACAACTTCATTATACCAAAGACAAGAATATACACAACTTCATTATACCAAAGACAAGAATATACACAACTTCATCATACCAAAGACAAGAATATACTCAACTTCATCATACCAAAGACAAGAATATACACAACTTCATCATACCAAAGACAAGAATATACTCAACTTCATTATACCAAAGACAAGAATATACACAACTTCATTATACCAAAGACAAGAATATACACAACTTCATTATACCAAAGACAAGAATATACACAACTTCATCATACCAAAGACAAGAATATACTCAACTTCATCATACCAAAGACAAGAATATACACAACTTCATCATACCAAAGACAAGAATATACACAACTTCATTATACCAAAGACAAGAATATACACAACTTCATTATACCAAAGACAAGAATATACACAACTTCATTATACCAAATAGAGTGTTGAAGGAGAGGAATTATTCTTAGATGTGAAGTTGAGGTGGCAACATGAGAAGTAAAGTGAAATCATTATTAAAAGGGAGAACTAAAAGATTCTTGGTGTCAATGGAAGGTTTGGGCTCAACTCTATAAAATGATTTCTAACTTAAGGGATTTATCAATGAAAGATCTAGGGTACTTTAACTTACATTAAATCCTTTAATGTAAATGTTGCCTTCAGCAACAAAAATGCTATAAAGAATATCTTATTCAGGAATTTATCAGAAAATTCTTCTGGGTGCATCTATAAAGTGCCATGTAGAAATTGTGATCAGTTTTATGTTGGTCAGACTGGTAAGGATCTTTCTGTTAGACTTAAGCAACATAAATATAGTATAAGAACGGGACAAGAATCAAATGCCTTGTTTAATCATGTTAAAAACTATGATCATTGTATTGACTGCAGTAACGCCATCTCAGTTATTAACTCTAACTCTATTACCAAGAGAAATATCATTGAATCTTCTATTACATACGTGCTTACATACGTACATACATACATACCTACATACATACATACATAATACATACATAAATGCATACATACATACATACATACACGTACTTACATACATACATACATACAAACATGCATAGGTACATACATACATACACACATACATCATACACATATACATACAAACATACACACATACATAGATACATACATAGATACATACATACATCCGTACTTACATACATACATACCAATACATACATATACAGACAGACAGACACACGCACATACATATACATACATATATATATATATATATATATATATATATATATATATATATATATATATATATATATATATATATATTTTTTTTTTTTTTTTTTTCATACTATTTGCCATTTCCCGCGTTAGCGAGGTAGCGTTAAGAACAGAGAACTGGGCCTTAGAGGGAATATCCCCACCTGACCCCCTTCTCTGTTCCTTCTTTTGGAAAATTAAAAAAAAAAACAAGAAAGGGGAGGATTTCCAGCCACCCGCTCCCTCCCCTTTTAGTCGCCTTCTACGACACGCAGGGAATACGTGGCAAGTATTCTTTCTCCCCTATCCCCTATATATAACATGAACGTCCCACATTGTGAAAGAAAACAGGAAATGGAAGCGCCAGCTGGTATATTACATTCCAAAGTCTTGCACCATCTTCAGCCAAGTGAAAAGATCAGACAGACCAGGCCTGAAGTCAGGTCGCGCGAGTCTGGGATGACAGCTATGAAAGTGATAAATCGCACTTCAGCATGAGTTTACACAATCCCATGTAACATGTGGGTCGTTCTGTCCTTGTGGCACGCCACGGTCTCGTGGAGACAAGTCCACCGCCACCTCTCCACACCTTCATTAGGGGACCAGTCCATCATATTCGTACACTGCTCCAATCCCAACAACCAAACCAACAGAGCCAATAATGATCTCTCGCCCCTGCCGTTGAAACAGAAGGCGCACTTGGCACGACCGACAGGGACCCGTTAGAGGGGAAGGGGAGAGGGGAGGGAAGGGAAGGAGGGGTGTGTGTGTGTGTGTGTGTGTGTTCGCTCATTTTTCGTCTATGTTTTGGCCTTTTATTTTGTTAATTCTTTCCATAATGATTTGGTTGATGACAGGATGGGCTTTAGAGTAACCTGAGGTCAAGTTAAATTGGCTTTAGAGTAACCTGGGGTCAAGTTAAATTGGCTTTAGAGTAACCTGAGGTCAAGTTAAATTGGCTTTAGAGTTAACTGGGGTCAAGTTAAAGTGGCTTTAGAGTAACCTGAGGTCAAGTTAAAGTGGCTTTAGAGTAACCTGGGGTCAAGTTAAAGTGGCTTTAGAGTAACCTGAGGTCAAGTTAAATTGGCTTTAGAGTAACCTGAGGTCAAGTTAAAGTGGCTTTAGAGTTAGCTGGGGTCAAGTTAAATTGGCTTTAGAGTAACCTGGGGTCAAGTTAAAGTGGCTTTAAAGTTACCTGAGGTCAAGTTAAATTGGCTTTAGAGTTAACTGGGGTCAAGTTAAAGTGGCTTTAGAGTAACCTGGGGTCAAGTTAAATTGGCTTTAGAGTTACCTGGGGTCAAGTTAAATTGGCTTTAGAGTAACCTGGGGTCAAGTTAAAGTGGCTTTAAAGTTACCTGAGGTCAAGTTAAATTGGCTTTAGAGTTAACTGGGGTCAAGTTAAAGTGGCTTTAGAGTAACCTGGGGTCAAGTTAAAGTGGCTTTAGAGTTAGCTGGGGTCAAGTTAAATTGGCTTTAGAGTTACCTGGGGTCAAGTTAAATTGGCTTTAGAGTAACCTGGGTCAAGTTAAAGTGGCTTTAGAGTTAACTGGGGTCAAGTTAAAGTGGCTTTAAAATTACCTGTGAACAAGTTAAATTGGCTTTAAAGTTACCTGGGGTCAAGTTAAAGTGGCTTTAAAGTTACCTGAGGTCAAGTTAAAGTGACTTTAAAGTTACCTGAGGTCAAGTTAAAGTGGCTTTAGAGTTACATGAGGTCAAGTTAAAGTGGCTTTAGAGTTACCTGAGGTCAAGTTAATGTGACTTTAAAGTTACATGAGGTCAAGAGGTCAAGTTAAAGTGACTTTAAAGTTACCTGGGGACTAATTCAAGTTCTTAGCATTAGCAATTAAGACAGAATTAATGACGGTACGTGGTGGCATAATGAGCAGATGGGATATAGAATAAAGGGAGACTCAAAGAAAAAATATAAAGCTATAAAGGTGAGGGATCATCCATTTGTGTGATCGAACCCTGGGTCCTGCCTGACCATGATGCCTATAACATCTCTCCCCTACACTTCTCCAGGCCGGGCCAATGTTTACATCTCCTACCTGCCTTGTATTTGACCACGTAAACAACTCCCAATTGTTTACATCTTCTACCTGCCTTGTATTTGAAGACGTAAACACTCCCAATGTTTACATCTTCTACCTGCCTTGTATTTGAAGACGTAAACACTCCCAATTGTTGCATGTTCTACCTGCCTTGTATTTGACGACGTAAACACTCCCAATTGTTTACATCTTCTACCTGCCTTGTGTTTGACCACGTAAACAACTCCCAATTGTTTACATCTCCTACCTGCCTTGTATTTGACCACGTAAACAACTCCCAATGTTTACATGTTCTACCTGCCTTGTATTTGAAGACGTAAACACTCCCAATGTTTACATCTCCTACCTGCCTTGTATTTGACGACGTAAACACTCCCAATTGTTGCATGGTTTGGCCTACTGTTTACATCTACATGCCTTGTATTTGACCACGTAAACAACTCCCAATTGTTTACATCTTCTACCTGCCTTGTATTTGACGACGTAAACACTCCCAATTGTTTACATCTCCTACCTGCCTTGTGTTTGACCACGTAAACAACTCCCAATTGTTTACATCTTCTACCTGCCTTGTATTTGAAGACGTAAACACTCCCAATGTTTACATCTTCAACCTGCCTTGTATTTGAAGACGTAAACACTCCCAATGTTTACATCTCCTACCTGCCTTGTATTTGAAGACGTAAACACTCCCAATGTTTACATCTTCTACCTGCCTTGTGTATAACGACGTAAACAACTCCCAATTGTTTGCATGATTTGGCCTACTGTTTACATCTTCTACCTGCCTTGTATTTGACGACGTAAACACTCTCAATTCTTGCATGATTTGGCCTGCTGTTTACATCTTCTACCTGCCTTGTGTTTGACGACGTAAACACTCCCAATTGTTTGCATGATTTGGCCTACTGTTTACATCTCCTACCTGCCTTGTGTTTGACCACGTAAACACTCCCAATTGTTTGCATGATCTGGCCTACTGTTTACATCTCCTACCTGCCTTGTATTTGACGACGTAAACACTCCTGGTTTTCTGATAATTTAGCCTACTGGTAACTGATAACTTAGTGTTATTGTACTGGAAAACAGTATTATGATACCCCAGTCTCTCTCTCCCCACGCCCCAGGTCTCCCCCTCCACAACACCCCAGTTCCTCTCTCCCCACGCCCCAGGTCTCCCCCTCTACAACACCCCAGTCTCTCTCTCCCCACGCCCCAGGTCTCCCCCTCCACAACACCCCAGTCTCTCTCTCCCCACGCCCTAGGTTCTCCCCCTCCACAACACCCCAGTCTCTCTCCCCACGCCCCAGGTCTCCCCCTCCACAACACCCCAGTCTCTCTCTCCCCACGCCCAAGGTCTCCCCCTCCAGAACACCCCAGTCTCTCTCTCCCCACGCCCAAGGTCTCCCCCCCTCCACAACACCCCAGTCTCTCTCCCCACGCCCTAGGTTCTCCCCCCTCCTCAACACCCCAGTCTCTCTCCCCACGCCCCAGGTCTCCCCCCTCCACAACACCCCAGTCTCTCTCTCCCCACGCCCCAGGTCTCCCCCTCCACAACACCCCAGTCTCTCTCTCCCCACGCCCCAGGTCTCCCCCTCCACAACACCCCAGTCTCTCTCCCCATCCCTCCACAACACCCCAGTCTCTCTCTCCCCACGCCCTAGGTTCTCCCCCCTCCACAACACCCCAGTCTCTCTCCCCATCCCTCCTCAACACCCCAGTCTCTCTCCCCACGCCCTAGGTTCTCCCCCCTCCTCAACACCCCAGTCTCTCTCCCCACGCCCTAGGTTCTCCCCCCTCCACAACACCCCAGTCTCTCTCTCCCCACGCCCCAGGTCTCCCCCTCCACAACACCCCAGTCTCTCTCTCCCCACGCCCCAGGTCTCTCCCCCCTCCTCAACACCCCAGTCTCTCTCTCCCCACGCCCCAGGTCTCCCCCTCCACAACACCCCAGTCTCTCTCTCCCCACGCCCCAGGTCTCCCCCTCCACAACACCCCAGTCTCTCTCTCCCCACGCCCCAGGTCTCCCCCTCCACAACACCCCAGTCTCTCTCCCCACGCCCTAGGTTCTCCCCCTCCACAACACCCCAGTCTCTCTCCCCACGCCCCAGGTCTCCCCCTCCACAACACCCCAGTCTCTCTGTCCCCACGCCCTAGGTCTCCCCCTCCACAACACCCCAGTCTCTCTCTCCCCACGCCCCAGGTCTCCCCCTCCACAACACCCCAGTCCCTCTCCCCACGTCTATTTCTCCCCCTCCACAACACCCCAGTCTCTCTCTCCCCACGCCCCAGGTCTCCCCCTCCACAACACCCCAGTCTCTCTCCCCACGCCCCAGGTCTCCCCCCTCCACAACACCCCAATCTCTCTCTCCCCACGCCCCAGGTCTCCCCCTCCACAACACCCCAGTCTCTCTCTCCCCACGCCCCAGGTCTCCCCCTCCACAACACCCCAGTCTCTCTCTCCCCACGCCCCAGGTCTCCCCCTCCACAACACCCCAGTCTCTCTCTCCCCACGCCCCAGGTCTCCCCCTCCACAACACCCCAGTCTCTCTCTCCCCACGCCCCAGGTCTCCCCCTCCACAACACCCCAGTCTCTCTCTCCCCACGCCCCAGGTCTCCCCCTCCACAACACCCCAGTCTCTCTCTCCCCACGCCCCAGGTCTCCCCCTCCACAACACCCCAGTCTCTCTCCCCACGCCCCAGGTCTCCCCCCTCCACAACACCCCAATCTCTCTCTCCCCACGCCCCAGGTCTCCCCCTCCACAACACCCCAGTCTCTCTCCCCACGCCCCAGGTCTCCCCCTCCACAGCACCCCAGTCTCTCTCTCCCCACGCCCCAGGTCTCCCCCCTCCTCAGCACCCCAGTCTCTCTCTCCCCACGACCCAGGTCTCCCCCTCCACAACACCCCAGTCTCTCTCTCCCCACGCCCTAGGTTCTCCCCTCTCCACAACACCCCAGTCTCTCTCTCCCCACGCCCCAGGTCTCCCCCCTTCCACAACACCCCAGTCTCTCTCTCCCCACGCCCTAGGTCTCCCCCCTTCCTCAACACCCCAGTCTCTCTCCCCATCCCTCCTCAACACCCCAGTCTCTCTCCCCATCCCTCCACAACACCCCAGTCTCTCTCCCCATCCCTCCACAACACCCCAGTCTCTCTCTCCCCACGCCCTAGGTTCTCCCCCTCCTCAACACCCCAGTCTCTCTCCCCATCCCTCCACAACACCCCAGTCTCTCTCTCCCCACGCCCTAGGTTCTCCCCCCTCCACAACACCCCAGTCTCTCTCCCCCCATCCCTCCTCAACACCCCAGTCTCTCTCTCCCCACGCCCTAGGTCTCTCCCCCCTTCCTCAACACCCCAGTCTCTCTCTCCCCACGACCTAGGTTCTCCCCCCTTCCTCAACACCCCAGTCTCTCTCCCCTTCTCACGTCATGCAACAATGATGTTGCCATTTGACGTGAGGCGAACGCGCCCCTGCCTTGGCCTGTGGGTGTCCACACAGCACCCGGGCCCACAGCTCAGACAAGCCAGCGCTCCTTCCATCTATCTACCATTGATCCTCCATCTATCTTAGTTCTCTCCTACTCCTTCTCTCCCCTCCGCTGGTTGGTGGAGGGGGGTGGGTCAGTGTGTGTGTGTGTGTGTGTGTGTGTGTGTGTGTGTGTGTGTGTGTGTGTGTGTGTGTGTGTGGGTGTGTGTGGGTGTGTGGAGTGTGTGGGTGTGTGTGTGGGTGTGTGGAGTGTGGGTGGAGGAGGTGGAAGAGGAAGGTGGATATGATGGAAATCATGCGTTTGAGAGTCATTATTAAATTTCACACCCACCCAACCCACCCACACCCACCCCAACCCACCCA
The DNA here is from genome assembly GCF_036320965.1 of Panulirus ornatus. Taxonomy (NCBI): domain Eukaryota; kingdom Metazoa; phylum Arthropoda; class Malacostraca; order Decapoda; family Palinuridae; genus Panulirus; species Panulirus ornatus. The sequence goes on along the minus strand of NC_092240.1, from coordinate 47,588,319 downwards.
CACCCACCCATCCCACACCTCCTGGAAGGGGGCCCCCCCACAGCGCGACCGTGGCTGTGTGCCATACCCTCCCCAGCCAGACTCAGGGGGAGGCTGTGTGCCATACCCTCCCCAGCCAGACTCAGGGGGAGGCTGTGTGCCATACCCTCCCCAGCCAGACTCAGGGGGGAGGCTGTGTGCCATACCCTCCCCAGCCAGACTCAGGGGGGAGGCTGTGTGCCATACCCTCCCCAGCCAGATTCAGGGGGAGGCTGTGTGCCATACCCTCCCCAGCCAGACTCAGGGGGGAGGCTGTGTGCCATACCCTCCCCAGCCAGATTCAGGGGGAGGCTGTGTACCATATCCTACCCAGCCAGACTCAGGGGGGAGGCTGTGTGCCATACCCTCCCCAGACTCAGGGGGGACGGACGCTGTGTGCCATACCCTCCCCAGACTCAGGGGGGAGGCTGTGTGCCATACCCTCCCCAGCCAGATTCAGGGGGAGGCTGTGTGCCATACCCTCCCCAGCCAGACTCAGGGGGACGCTGTGTGCCATACCCTCCCCAGCCAGACTCAGGGGGGAGGCTGTGTACCATACCCTCCCCAGACTCAGGGGGGACGGACGCTGTGTGCCATACCCTCCCCAGCCAGACTCAGGGGGGAGGCTGTGTGCCATACCCTCCCCAGCCAGACTCAGGGGGGGAGGCTGTGTACCATACCCTCCCCAGCCAGACTCAGGGGGAGGCTGTGTGCCATACCCTCCCCAGCCAGACTCAGGGGGG
>NC_092240.1:47577558-47582558 GCF_036320965.1 Panulirus ornatus | reverse complement strand
GGTGAGACGGGTGGCCCCCACCTCAGGAGAGACGGGTGACCCCCACCTCAGGAGAGACGGGTGGCCCCCACCTCAGGAGAGACGGGTGGCCCCCACCTCAGGAGAGACGGGTGGCCCCCACCTCAGGAGAGACGGGTGGCCCCCACCTCAGGAGAGACGGGTGACCCCCACCTCAGGTGAGACGGGTGGCCCCCACCTCAGGTGAGACGGGTGACCCCCACCTCAGGTGAGACGGGTGACCCTCAACCTCAGGAGAGACGGGTGGCCCCCACCTCAGGAGAGACGGGTGGCCCCCACCTCAGGTGAGACGGGTGACCCCCACCTCAGGTGAGACGGGTGACCCCCACCTCAGGTGAGACGGGTGACCCTCAACCTCAGGTGAGACGGGTGGCCCCCACCTCAGGAGAGACGGGTGGCCCCCACCTCAGGAGAGACGGGTGACCCCCACCTCAGGAGAGACGGGTGGCCCCCACCTCAGGTGAGACGGGTGGCCCCCACCTCAGGTGAGACGGGTGGCCCCCACCTCAGGAGAGACGGGTGGCCCCCACCTCAGGAGAGACGTACATAGCCCGGTATGGCACGCTTACTGGAGCGGGGCGACGGGGCGACGGGGCGGCGGGGCGGCGGGGCGACGGGGCAGCGGGGCGGCGGGGCGACGGGGCAGCGGGGCGGCGGGGCGACGGGGCGACGGGGCGGCGGGGCGGCGGGGCGACGGGGCGACGGGGCAGCGGGGTGACGGGGCGGCGGGGCGACGGGGCGGCGGGGCGACGGGGCGAGGGGAGCAGTTATTGGCCCGTAGGCATGTTTTTCTGGCTACTGAAGCGCACGCGAGTGCTGGGGAGATGGGGGGGGGGAGGGTGGGGGTGTGGCTGCTGCTGGGGAGGATAGTGGGGGGAGGATAGTGGGGAGGGGACGATGGGTATGGAGGTATGGGGAGGGGAGGATAGTGTGGGGAGGGGACGATGGGTATGGAGGTATGGGGAGGGGAGCGGGGAGGGGTGTGGTGGTGGGGGAGGGGACGATGGGTATGGAGGTATGGGGAGGGGAGGATAGTGTGGGGAGGGGACGATGGGTATGGAGGTATGGGGAGGGGAGGATAGTGTGGGGAGGGGACGATGGGTATGGAGGTATGGGGAGGGGAGGATAGTGTGGGGAGGGGACAATGGGTATGGAGGTATGGGGAGGGGAGGATAGTGGGGGGAGGGGACGATGGGTATGGAGGTATGGGGAGGGGAGGATAGTGTGGGGAGGGGACGATGGGTATGGAGGTATGGGGAGGGGAGCAGCTGGTGGGGGGGGGAATGGGTGTATGGGGAGGAGAGTGATGGGACATTAGGTGGAGGTTAGAGGGGGAAGGGGGGAGAGAGAGAGAGAGAGAGAGAGAGAGAGAGAGAGAGAGAGAGAGAGAGAGAGAGAGAGAGAGAGAGAGAGAGAGAGAGAGAGAGAGATTTGAGCTACACCTGGTGAGGAAGAGGATCTAGTCGGAGGGGAGGAAAGGATTTTGACAGAGGGGTGAGGATTGGGCGAGGAGGAGGAGGTCATTATCTTTTGACGTGGGTAGAAGGCGGAGAAATGAGGAAGGAAGAGATTGTGACAACCGAATACGGAAGGAGAATCATATATATATATATATATATATATATATATATATATATATATATATATATATATATATATATATATATATCTTTCTCTTTCTTTCAAACTATTCGCCATTTCCCGCATTAGCGAGGTAGCGTTAAGAACAGAGGACTGGGCCTTTGAGGGAATATCCTCACCTGGCCCAATTCTCTGTTCCTTCTTTTGGAAAAAAAAAAAAAAACGAGAGGGGAGGATTTCCAGCCCCCCGCTCCCTCCCCTTTTAGTCGCCTTCTACGACACGCAGGGAATACGTGGGAAGTATTCTTAATCCCCTATCCCCACCCAGGGATATATATATATATATATATAATTCTTTTGAGTCCACGGGGAAAATGAAACACGATAAGTTCCCAAGTGCACTTTCGTGTCATAATCACATCATCAGGGGAAACACAAGAGAGAAACATAACAGTCAGTTGATATACAACGAACAGACGTAGCTAGGACGCCATTTGGTAAACATGTGATTATCCAAGACGGGGATAGGGGAGAAAGAATACTTCCCTGCGTGTCGTAGAAGGCGACTAAAAGGGAAGGGAGCGGGGGGCTGGAAATCCTCCCCTCTCGTTTTTCATTTTCCAAAAGAAGGAACAGAGAAGAGGGCCAGGTGAGGATATTCCCTCAAAGGCCTAGTCCTCTGTTCTTAACGCTACCTCGCTAACGTGGGAAATGGCGAACAGTATGAAATATATATATATATATATATATATATATATATATATATATATATATATATATATATATATATATATATATACAAAGGAACACATCACATCAGCTCTAGACTACACGAGTTATATGATGTAGGAAACACAGTTCGTTAACAAGTTACGTTATGTGCTGAGCATCAGGGTGTTGTGGACAGAGACACTATGGTACAAAGTAAGTTATACTGCTGTCGTTGCTACTGTGTGTGTGTGTGTGTGTGTGTGTGTGTGTGTGTGTGTGTGTGTGTGTGTGGGTGTGGGTGTGCATACACAAGAAATATTCACAAAAATATGCCACTAATTTCCATCTCTTGAGCGATCATTTCTTTTGTTTCCAGTTTCCAAACCATGGGCGACAACTGGCTGAGCCCTGTGGCTGGAAACCTTCCGGCGTATACAACCCTGAGATCATATACTAGGGATAAACCACCCCGAGAAAACTAAGGTATAGTCGGGGCGACGGGGCGGGGGTGACATCGTCTTTCATCTGGACGATCAATGAAGCTCTGCCTTAATAACGATATTAATAAGGACCAAAAATAAAGTCATGACACCAACAGCACTGTATTGACCCCCCTCCAATTGGCGAGGTGTCTCGTTACGTGTTCATCTCCTCCCTTTCCCAACGGCTTCGTCACCCTTAAGGATAAATTGGTAGACCCCTCTCGCTCCGTCCTAACGACCCTTATGGAATTACCACTCTGACCTCAGCACACACTCACACTCAAAAGCTCCTCTCTTCCTCACGCCTATTGGCTACAGACCATGGTCGTTTTGGTTCGGTGTGCAAACGTGTCTCATGTCTCTTTTACCCTTCAAACTCTTTCATACCACGAAGATATCCTATTCCAGGGGGCCCACACACCCCAACCCTCCCTGATACACAAGCGAACGAGCTGTTTAAGTAGTTAGAGTCGGTCGGTCAACGACCCGACCATTTGTATATATACATACCTGGTCGAGGGAGGAGGCAGTTCGCCCCCCACTCTGTATTCCCATGGTTGGTCCACATTAAGGTACAGCATATTGGCTTCTTACAGTGTGTGTGTGTGTGGAGCTCCACATGTGACATGGGGAGGCCAGTGGAGCTCCACATGTGACAAGGAGGCCAGTGGAGCTCCACATGTGACAAGGAGGCCAGTGGAGCTCCACATGTGACATGGGGAGGCCAGTGGAGCTCCACATGTGACAAGGAGGCCAGTGGAGCTCCACACGTGACAAGGAAGGCTGTGGAACTCCACATATGACATGGGGAGGCCAGTGGAGCTCCACATGTGACAAGGAGGCCAGTGGAGCTCCGCATGTGACATGGGGAGGCCAGTGGAGCTCCACATGTGACAAGGAGGCCAATGGAGCTCCACATGTGACAAGGAGGCCAGTGGAGCTCCACATGTGACATGGGGAGGCCAGTGGAGCTCCACATGTGACATGGGGAGGCCAGTGGAGCTCCACATGTGACATGGGGAGGCCAGTGGAGCTCCACATGTGACAAGGAGGCCAGTGGAGCTCCACATGTGACATGGGGAGGCCAGTGGAGCTCCACATGTGACAAGGAGGCCAGTGGAGCTCCACATGTGACAAGGAGGCCAGTGGAGCTCCACATGTGACATGGGGAGGCCAGTGGATCTCCACATGTGACAAGGAGGCCAATGGAGCTCCACATGTGACTTGGGGAGGCCAGTGGAGCTCCATATGTGACATGGGGAGGCCAGTGGAGCTCCACATGTGACATAGGGAGGCCAGTGGAGCTCCACATGTGACATGGGGAGGCCAGTGGAGCTCCACATGTGACATGGGGAGGCCAGTGGAGCTCCACATGTGACATGGGGAGGCCAGTAGAGCTCCACATGTGACATAGGGAGGCCAGTGGAGCTCCACATGTGACATGGAGAGGCCAGTGGAGCTCCACATGTGACATGGGGAGGTCAGTGGAGCTCCACATGTGACATGGGGAGGCCAGTGGAGCTCCACACGTGACAAGGAAGCCTGTGGAGCTCCACATGTGACATGGGGAGGCCAGTGGAGCTCCACATGTGACATGGAAGCCTGTGAAGCTCCACATGTGACATGGGGAGGCCAGTGGAGCTCCACATGTGACATGGGGAGGCCAGTGGAGCTCCACATGTGACATGGGGAGGCCAGTGGAGCTCCACATGTGACATGGGGAGGCCAGTGGAGCTCCACATGTGACATGGGGAGGCCAATGGAGCTCCACATGTGACATGGGGAGGCCAGTGGAGCTCCACATTTGACATGGGGAGGCCAGTGGAGCTCCACATGTGACTTGGGGAGGCCAGTGGAGCTCCACATGTGACATGGGGAAGCCAGTGGAGCTCCACATGTGACATGGGGAGGCCAGTGGAGCTCCACATGTAACAAGGAAGCCTGTGGAGCTCCACACGTAACAAGGAAGCCTGTGGAGCTTCACATGTGACATGGGGAGGCCAGTAGAGCTCCACATGTGACATGGGGAGGCCAGTGGAGCTCCACACGTAACAAGGAAGCCTGTGGAGCTCCACACGTGACACGGAGGCCTGTGGAGCTCCACATGTGACAAGGAAGCCTGTGGAGCTCCACATGTGACATGGGGAGGCCAGTGGAGCTCCACATGTGACAAGGAAGCCTGTGGAGCTCCACATGTGACATGGGGAG
>NC_092240.1:47547558-47567558 GCF_036320965.1 Panulirus ornatus | reverse complement strand
CTGGAGACAAGGAGGGAGGTGGGTGGGTGGTGAGGGCTGGAGACAAGGAGGGAGGTGGGTGGGTGGTGAGGGCCGGAGGTGGGTGGGTGGTGAGGGCCGGAGGTGGGTGGGTGGTGAGGGCCGGAGGTGGGTGGGTGGTGAGGGCTGGAGACAAGGAGGGAGGTGGTAGAGAGTTCGACTGAGGAATTGGCAGTGCGTTACATGGCCTGTGTGCTGGCTTGAAGCAAGCAGAGATGGGAGAGGGGCGAGGATAGATAGATAGATAGATAGATAGATAGAAGGTTTGACACAGGGTATCAGGCCTGGCGACACATCAGTGGGGTGGGTGACGTGACTGGCGGGCTACAGCATAATACGAGTCTAGGGGTTCGAGCGGGAGCTAAGACTTGGACGGAGATTACGACCTGGTGGGAAGACCACACCAATGTGCTTTGTGTTAATGTGGAAGTGTCTGTCTATCTGGGGCCCACGACTGACGAAGTCTTGGGGGGGAAGTGTCTGTCTATCTGGGGCCCACGACTGACGAAGTCTTGGGGGGGAAGTGTCTGTCTATCTGGGGCCCTCGACTGACGAAGTCTTTGGGGGGAAGTGTCTGTCTATCTGGGGCCCTCGACTGACGAAGTCTTAGGGGGAAGTGTCTGTCTATCTGGGGCCCTCGACTGACGAAGTCTTTGGGGAAGTGTCTGTCTATCTGAGGCCCTCGACTGACGAAGTCTTTGGGGGGGAAGTGTCTGTCTATCTGGGGCCCTCGACTGACGAAGTCTTTGGGGGGGAAGTGTCTGTCTATCTGGGGCCCTTCTCTGGTAAGTGGCTCTATGGTGTGTGTGAGCAGTCGTAGCTAAGACATAGAGGAGGATCTGTGGTCACTGCCGTGGGCGACAGCCATGGGAGGTACAGGGGATGATGTTCTGTTGAACGTATGTGTCATTCTAGGGAGCCACACACACACACACACACACACACACACACATATACACACACACACATATACACACACACACATATACACACACACACACACACACACATATACTGCAGCTTTTAGTATGTTCTCTTCAGGGCCAAGTCTCGCGTTGTAGGTACGGTGTGTGTATGTGTGTGTGTGTGTGTGTGTGTGTGTGTGTGTATGTGTGTGTGTGTGTGTGTGTGTGTGTGTGTGTGTGTGTGTGTGTGTGTGTGTCATTAGAGTCTTGTGTTAAGGGAAGAGTTCTACACTTGTGTGGCCTCGTATCTTAACCTTATACATGTGTACTATGTCTGTACACACCCGCCCCGTCTAAGCCAGGGACCCATTCATCGACCAGCCTCCAGGGGAGGTGGATGAACATCTGGGTTTGGTGTGGGCGTTGCAAAGGCCACGCCCAGGGATCGAACACCATACACGGGCCCGACCCTCAAAGCTGCATGTGTCAGAGGCTATTCCATAAGCATTCATCGGCTCGTATATGTTAGTATGTGCCATATAACCAGAGGCATTTGACTGACGCAATCCATTTCCCCTTTCCAGAACGTAATTTGTGCACTGGAAATCCCTTCTCCCTTCCCCTCCCACTAAATACTCCCTCCATTTCCCCTTTCCAGAACGTAATTTGTGCACTGGAAATCCCTCCCCTTCCCTCCTTTTCCCTCACCCCGCTAAATACTCACTCCATTTCTCCTTTCCAGAACGTAATTTGTGCACTGGAAATCCCTTCTTCCTTCCCCTCCCACGAAATACTCACTCCATTTCCCCTTTCCAGAACGTAATTTGTGCACTGGAAATCCCTCCCCTTCCCTCCTTTTCCCTCACCCCGCTAAATACTCACTCCATTTCCCCTTTCCAGAACGTAATTTGTGCTCTGGAAACCCCTCCCCTTCCCTCCCTTTCCCTCACCCCGCTAAATACTCACTCCATTTCTCCTTTCCAGAACGTAATTTGTGCTCTGGAAACCCCTCCCCTTCCCTCCCTTTCCCTCACCCCGCTAAATACTCACTCCATTTCCCCTTTCCAGAACGTAATTTGTGCTCTGGAAATCCCTCCTCCCCTCCCTTTCCCTCACCCCGCTAAGAACTGATGAATGGAAGGCTCTTCCACAAACATGTCATTGACCTGGCGCGCGTCGAAACGTGACGTTCTAACATCCTCAAGGAGTTCCAGGAAGGTCGGGACTGGAAGTCCTGGCCAACTTGCGTGTCTAACTGGAAGCCATCCCGAACACACCCATCCACTCCATCACCACTTACGGTGTTCCAGGACGAGCCGAAGATCTCCACGATCGTGCGTCCTTGTGCATTTCCAGATGTTTGAGTGGGAGGAAGAGGTTGATCCAGCAGGCCCTGGAAGTGGCAGGGTAGCCAGACGAAACATGGAGATAACCTTATGTGTTGCAAGACGCTCCTCTTCAAAACTGGGTGATCATATGGACATCCTCCAAGGCAAAAGACATTGGCCCACTAAGATGTCTTTCGTGACCCCAAACCAAACCTTCAAGATTACGTTCGTGTTATCAGCTGGACCACTTTATCTGGACCACTTCAGCTTGGTGTTATCTGCTGGACCACTTCAGCTTGGTGTTATCTGCTGGACCACTTCAGCTTGGACCACTTCAGCTTGGTGTTATCAGCTGGACCACTTCAGCTTGGACCACTTCAGTTTGGTGTTATCTGCTGGACCACTTCAGTTTGGTGTTATCAGCTGGACCACTTCAGTTTGGTGTTATCAGCTGGACCACTTCAGCTTGGTGTTATCAGCTGGACCACTTCAGTTTGGTGTTATCAGCTGGACCACTTCAGTTTGGTGTTATCAGCTGGACCACTTCAGTTTGGTGTTATCAGCTGGACCACTTCAGTTTAGTGTTATCAGCTGGACCACTTCAGTTTAGTGTTATCAGATGGACCACTTCAGCTTGGTGTTATCAGCTGGACCACTTCAGTTTGGTGTTATCAGATGGACCACTTCAGTTTGGTGTTATCAGCTGGACCACTTCAGTTTAGTGTTATCAGCTGGACCACTTCAGTCTAACTTTGCCCTACGTCCAGCTGGTGTGGACGGCTGAAGGAAAGGTGACCTAATCCTGACATGAGTCATTTCTGGTTCCATGAATGTCGTAAGGAAGGTCGGGGGCAAGTAAGACCCACAGAATCTGACGACTTTTGGCGTGACCTGGTGACTTGAGGGAAGGAGGAGGAGGAGGAGGAGGAGGAGGAGGAGGAGGAGGAGGAGGAGGAGAAGAAGAAGAAGAAGAAGAAGATGAAGAAGAAGAAGAAGAAGAAGAAGAAGAAGAAGAAGAGGTAAAAGAAGAAGAAGAAGAAGAAGAAGAAGAAGAAGAAGAAGAAGAAGAAGATGAAGAAGAAGAAGAAGAAGATGAAGAAGAAGAAGAAGAAGAAAAGGTAAAAGAGGAAGAAGAAGAAGAAGAAGAAGAAGAAGAAGAAGAAGAAGAAGAAGAAGAGGTAAAAGAAGAAGAAGAAGAAGAAGAAAGAAGAAGAAGAAAGAAGAAGAAGAAGAAGAAGAAGAAGAAGAAGAAGAAGAAGAAGAAGAAGAAGAAGAAGAAAAAGAAGAAGAAGAAGAAGAGGTAAAAGAAGAAGAAGAAGAAGAAAGAAGAAGAAGAAAGAAGAAGAAGAAGAAGAAGAAGAAGAAGAAGAAGATGAAGAAGAAGAAGAGGTAAAAGAAGAAGAAGAAGAAGAAAGAAGAAGAAGAAGAAGAAGAAGAAGAAGAAGAAGAAGAAGAAGAAGAAGAAGAAGAGGAAAGAAGAAGAAGAAAGAAGAAGAAGAAGAGGTAAAAGAAGAAGAAGAAGAAGAAGAAAGAAGAAGAAGAAGAAGAAGAAGAAGAAGAAGAAGAAGAAGAAGAAGAAGAAGAGGTAAAAGAAGAAGAAGAAGAAAGAAGAAGAAAGAGGAAAGAAGAAGAAGAAGAAGAAAGAAGAAGAAGAAAGAGGAAAGAAGAAGAAGAAGAAGAGGTAAAAGAAGACATGTGTAAGGTGGTTGACCACAAGAACTTACAAACACATCACTCGACCATTAAGGGAAATCTGGAAGTCTTTCTTCCAGACTTCCCAATATATTTTAACCCAAGAGCTAATCAGATCACTGATCCACCTCGGAGATTCCCCCTTAGAGAGAGAGAGAGAGAGAGAGAGAGAGAGAGAGAGAGAGAGAGAGAGAGAGAGAGAGAGAGAGAGAGAGAGAGAGGCAGGGAGGATCCAAACGCTTCCAGAGGGCCTTGCGTGTATTCATTCCTTCTAGGATTGACCAACTCGCTGAAGAGCATTCTGGACCAGCTGCTCAACCGTGCTCAAAAAAATGGGGAAAGTCTGCCACGGTATAGCTCAGAGCTGCTGCTGCTGTTGCTTCGCGCTTGCGTTGGAGTGGAGTGGAGTGGAGGGAGTGTTTGAGTGCTGTTATCTGGAAGTGCCACCAGGGGGGCGCTGCCAACGTTCCAGGAAAAGACTTGCGGAAGGCCTGACACTCGGTGGTTGCTGGAACACATACCCGCTCGGGGTGGAGGAAGGTGGGTGGGTGTGTCGTCTTTGAGAGACGAAGACCTAAGAAGTGGCGCCAAAATATTCACTAGCAACAGAATAGATTTAGGAGAAAGAACACTCAAAAAAAGTGAACAGAAAGACTTAAAATATACGACTTGGTTAGTATGAAGACAATCATATATATATATATATATATATATATATATATATATATATATATATGTAGATTTATGTGCTGAAAAAGGACTGATGATTGGGAATACCTGGTTTAAAAAGCGAGATATACATAAGTATACTTATGTAAGTAGGAGAGATGGCCAGGGAGCGTTATTGGATTACGTGTTAATTGACAGGCGTGCGAAAGAGAGACTTTTGGATGTTAATGTGCTGAGAGGTGCAACTGGAGGGATGTCTGATCATTATCTTGTGGAGGCTAAGGTGAAGATTTGTATGGGTTTTCAGAAAAGAAGGGTGAATGTTGGGGTGAAGAGGGTGGTGAGAGTAAGTGAGCTTGAGAAGGAGACCTGTGTGAGGAAGTACCAGGAGAGACTGAGTACAGAATGGAAAAGGGTGAGAACAATGGAAGTAAGGGGAGTGGGGGAGGAATGGGATGTATTTAGGGAATCAGTGATGGATTGCGCAAAAGATGCTTGTGGCATGAGAAGAGTGGGAGGTGGGTTGATTAGAAAGGGTAGTGAGTGGTGGGATGAAGAAGTAAGAGTATTAGTGAAAGAGAAGAGAGAGGCATTTGGACGATTTTTGCAGGGAAAAAATGCAATTGAGTGGGAGATGTATAAAAGAAAGAGACAGGAGGTCAAGAGAAAGGTGCAAGAGGTGAAAAAAAGGGCAAATGAGAGTTGGGGTGAGAGAGTATCATTAAATTTTAGGGAGAATAAAAAGATGTTCTGGAAGGAGGTAAATAAAGTGCGTAAGACAAGGGAGCAAATGGGAACTTCAGTGAAGGGCGCAAATGGGGAGGTGATAACAAGTAGTGGTGATGTGAGAAGGAGATGGAGTAAGTATTTTGAAGGTTTGTTGAATGTGTTTGATGATAGAGTGGCAGATATAGGGTGTTTTGGTCGAGGTGGTGTGCAAAGTGAGAGGGTTAGGGAAAATGATTTGGTAAACAGAGAAGAGGTAGTGAAAGCTTTGCGGAAGATGAAAGCCGGCAAGGCAGCAGGTTTGGATGGTATTGCAGTGGAATTTATTAAAAAAGGGGGTGACTGTATTGTTGACTGGTTGGTAAGGTTATTTAATGTATGTATGACTCATGGTGAGGTGCCTGAGGATTGGCGGAATGCGTGCATAGTGCCATTGTACAAAGGCAAAGGGGATAAGAGTGAGTGCTCAAATTACAGAGGTATAAGTTTGTTGAGTATTCCTGGTAAATTATATGGGAGGGTATTGATTGAGAGGGTGAAGGCATGTACAGAGCATCAGATTGGGGAAGAGCAGTGTGGTTTCAGAAGTGGTAGAGGATGTGTGGATCAGGTGTTTGCTTTGAAGAATGTATGTGAGAAATACTTAGAAAAGCAAATGGATTTGTATGTAGCATTTATGGATCTGGAGAAGGCATATGATAGAGTTGATAGAGATGCTCTGTGGAAGGTATTAAGAATATATGGTGTGGGAGGAAAGTTGTTAGAAGCAGTGAAAAGTTTTTATCGAGGATGTAAGGCATGTGTACGTGTAGGAAGAGAGGAAAGTGATTGGTTCTCAGTGAATGTAGGTTTGCGGCAGGAGTGTGTGATGTCTCCATGGTTGTTTAATTTGTTTATGGATGGGGTTGTTAGGGAGGTAAATGCAAGAGTTTTGGAAAAAGGGGCAAGTATGAAGTCTGTTGGGGATGAGAGAGCTTGGGAAGTGAGTCAGTTGTTGTTCGCTGATGATACAGCGCTGGTGGCTGATTCATGTGAGAAACTGCAGAAGCTGGTGACTGAGTTTGGTAAAGTGTGTGGAAGAAGAAAGTTAAGAGTAAATGTGAATAAGAGCAAGGTTATTAGGTACAGTAGGGTTGAGGGTCAAGTCAATTGGGAGGTGAGTTTGAATGGAGAAAAACTGGAGGAAGTGAAGTGTTTTAGATATCTGGGAGTGGATCTGGCAGCGGATGGAACCATGGAAGCGGAAGTGGATCATAGGGTGGGGGAGGGGGCGAAAATTCTGGGGGCCTTGAAGAATGTGTGGAAGTCGAGAACATTATCTTGGAAAGCAAAAATGGGTATGTTTGAAGGAATAGTGGTTCCAACAATGTTGTATGCTTGCGAGGCGTGGGCTATGGATAGAGTTGTGCGCAGGAGGATGGATGTGCTGGAAATGAGATGTTTGAGGACAATGTGTGGTGTGAGGTGGTTTGATCGAGTGAGTAACGTAAGGGTAAGAGAGCTGTGTGGAAATAAAAAGAGCTTGGTTGAGAGAGCAGAAGAGGGTGTTTTGAAGTGGTTTGGGCACATGGAGAGGATGAGTGAGGAAAGATTGACCAAGAAGATATATGTGTCGGAGGTGGAGGCAACAAGGAGAAGAGGGAGACCAAATTGGAGGTGGAAAGATGGAGTGAAAAAGATTTTGTGTGATCGGGGCCTGAACATGCAGGAGGGTGAAAGGAGGGCAAGGAATAGAGTGAATTGGAGCGATGTGGTATACCGGGGTTGACGTGCTGTCAGTGGATTGAATCAAGGCATGTGAAGCGTCTGGGGTAAGCTATGGAAAGCTGTGTAGGTATGTATATTTGCGTGTGTGGACGTATGCATATACATGTGTATTGGGGGGGTTGGGCCATTTCTTTCGTCTGTTTCCTTGCGTTACCTCGCAAGCGCGGGAGACAGCGACAAAGCAAAATAAATATATATATATATATATATATATATATATATATATATATATATATATATATATATATATATATATATTGTTTACCAAATGGCGTCCTAGCTTCGTCTCTTCGATGTATATCTACTGACTTATATTTCCCTCTTGTGTCTCGCCTGATGATGTGATTATTACACGAAAGTGCACTTGGGAACTTACCGTGTTTCATTTTCCCCGTGGACTCATAGGATAGGAAAAAAAAAAAAAAAAAAAATATATATATATATATATATATATATATATATATATATATATATATATATATATATATATATCCCTGGGGATAGGGGGGAAAGAATACTTCCCACGTATTCCCTGCGTGTCGTAGAAGGCGACTAAAAGGGGAGGGAGCGGGTGGCTGGAAATCCTCCCTTCTCATTTTTTTTTAATTTTCCAAAAGAAGGAACAGAGAGGGGGCCAGGTGAGGATTTTCCCTCCAAGGCCCAGTCCTCTATTCTTAACGCTACCTCGCAAACGCGGGAAATGGCGAATAGTATAAAAAAAAAAATATATATATTGAAAGATGAATGTGGAACAGACACAATTAAATGTGGAACAGACAGACACACAAAATGGAAAAACAGTGATGTATCGTTAAAGACATGCAATATGTCCCAAGGGACGGAGATACAGTGATGGTGGTGGATGCAGATGAAGGACTAGGGAAAGCCTTGGAGGCAGTGAAGTAAGGAGATATAGAAAACTGATCAATCATATAGAAAACGATAATGATAATGATAATAATAATCATAATGATGACAGGCCAAAAGGAGCAAGTCATTGATACTTCATACCAGCGTGTCGTAAGTACCCATCCTCCAGTCGTAAGTACCCATCCTCCTGTCGTAAGTACCCATCCTCCTGTCGTAAGTACCCATCCTCCTGTCGTAAGTACCCATCCTCCAGTCGTAAGTACCCATCCTCCTGTCGTAAGTACCCATCCTCCTGTCGTAAGTACCCATCCTCCTGTCGTAAGTACCCATCCTCCAGTCGTAAGTACCCATCCTCCAGTCGTAAGTACCTTTCCGGCAGTCGCAAATATCCTTCCATGATTTTTTTTTTTTTTGGTTTTCTAGTTGAGACGGCATAGGCAAATGTGGGTCTTAATCAGGTTTTTATCTCATTCACGGGCTGATGAACAGCTTAAGTGAACGTAAAGTGGGAGAAATAAGATAAGAGGATGTCCAATCCAAGAAATTTTGGAGAAAAATGGAGATTCTGCCTTTTTAAAAAGGAGCCATGTCATAATGGTGGGGAACAGACATGAGAGGGTTAAGTGTTCCAAAGCTTCGAAGGTGTAGGGAAAGAAACAGATATCAAAACGGCCCACCCAATGGCCACACAGTAACCAAGTGACGCAGCCGAGTACTGCGTGGTTTAGCTGTAGGGAAAGAAACAGATATCAAAACGGCCCACCCTTGCCTTGCCAATAGCCACACAGTAACCAAGTGACGCAGCCGAGTACTGCGTGATTTAGCTGTAGGGAAAGAAACAGATATCAAAACGGCCCACCCTTGCCTTGCCAATGGCCACACAGTAACCAAGTGACGCAGCCGAGTACTGCGCGGTTTAGCTGTAGGGAAAGAAACAGATATCAAAACGGCCCACCCTTGCCTTGCCAATGGCCACACAGTAACCAAGTGACGCAGCCGAGTACTGCGCGGTTTAGCTGTAGGGAAAGAAACAGATATCAAAACGGCCCACCCTTGCCTTGCCAATGGCCACATAGTAACCAAGTGACGCAGCCGAGTACAGCATGGTTTAGCTAATGATGGGGGGCACACAAGCAGCCAGCTCCCGGGAGCAAAAATACCCCAAAGCAATATCTGTAGAAAACGGAATGTGAATCAACATTGCGAAGTCCAAGTGGGTCAATTTGTAAGAATAGCCTGGAAGATGTTGATAAGTCGAAATGCTTTAGACTCAACATTGTCCAGTAATCATTACGACCTAGAACCACCCCAGACGGCAGAGCAGTATACCCCTATACAAGGACGGACCAATCCTCTGTGGGAAGAAAACGGAGCAACTGTTCATGGAAAACAGGTCTCTCCCCAAGTTTCTTTCAAAAGGCTGACTGACCTAATTAGGTCAAACTGAAGTTCGCACGAGATGACAGATGACACAGTGACACTAAGGTCGGTGGAGAGATATGGGCTGTGGGGTGGGGTGAGAGAGAGAGAGAGAGAGAGAGAGAGAGAGAGAGAGAGAGAGAGAGAGAGAGAGAGAGAGAGAGAGAGAGAGAGATGGGTTTCTGGAAAGCAGTGAACCTAACTTCATTTCGTCGAAACCCCCAGTGAGATATCCTATCCAATTTTCAAGTTTTTCTTTTTCTCTTTCTCTCTTTTTGCGAGTGGAGATGTAGACCGAGTGGGAGAGGAGTGGGAGAGGGAAGGAGGAGAGGGAGGCAGCAGATCTTCTGTCAGCGGTGCGTCGTCAGCGCGTGCCAACATTGCCTTATCCGCTGACGAAAAGTAAATTGTTGTTTGATAAAAATGAGGGAAGAGCGTAGGAGACAGTAGATGACCCTTGAGGACACACCGCTTGGCAGAGAAAAGGAAGAGAGAAGGTTGATCCATCAACAGAGATAGATGGACTACTTGCCGTCAGTACCCCTTCCATCTGCCGTAAGTACCCTCACATCTACCGTAAGTACCCTCACATCTACCGTAAGTACCCTCACATCTGTCGTAAGTACCCTCACATCTGCCGTAAGTACCCTCACATCTGCCGTAAGTACCCTCCCATCTGCTGTAAGTACCCTCACATCTGCCATAAGTACCCTTACATTTGCCGTAAGTGCCCTCACATCTGTCGTAAGTACCCTCACATCTGCCGTAAGTACCCTCACATCTGCCGTAAGTACCCTCACATCTGCCGTAAGTACCCTTCCATCTTCCGTAAGTACCCTCCCATCTGCTGTAAGTACCCTCCCATTTGCCGTAAGTACTCCCTCCTCTCCGCCTATCAAATGAACCTTATCACTTGCCATTTGTAAGTCCCCCCCCCCCCTTTATACCATCCGTAAGTAGCCCTACCACATAACGTAAGTACACACACACCAGCAGCATGTACTTTCCCACCTGTCATAAGCAAAATCCTCTTACGACTGTAAGTACCTTACTTCTCTGAGCACTTCCCATTCCTCACCCACTCTCCACGGGCTCCGTTTTCTTTCACCTTATCGCATCCTCCACTCAATTTCTCCTGGTTTTTCTTTACACATTCTTTTCAAAGTTCACTAACATTCACCAGTTTCTTCTCACTCGTATCATTTCCTCTTTCCTGAAAACCGTTGCAAGTCTTCATCCTTCGCCTCCACCCTTCACCCAGCCAGCTGCCCCTCTAAGCACATTCACATGCAAAAGACTCTCTCTTCGGCACGCCTATCAATAAGTGCGTCGTACAATAATATTCACTTAATGTCTTTCCTGCTTCCCCACGTATACTTATGTATGTCACTCTTCTTATGACATTCCAAACTATTCTTCCTCCTTACCCTTGAGCTTCGTTTCACTCAGAGCCAGAACATCCAGGTTCCTTTCCTCAAACATATTACCTATCTCTCCTTTCTTCTCATGTTGGTTACATCCACACACATTTAGACATCCCAGTCTGAACCAACGAGGAGGATGAGCACTCCCCGCCTAGCTCCTTCATCTGCTCCGTCTTTTCGAAGTGGAAGTACAAGAATTGGAGACAAGGGAGAGGGCCAGCATCCCCCGCTTCCGCTCCCTTTGAGTCGCCTTCTCTTCGAAACTCAGGAAATTTGTGGGTAGCTGTCTTTTTCCTCTATCCCCAGGCGTATGTCTCTCGCTAATTGATAACATACATCTTGACCATACTTGGTTTTTGATCAGAAATAGGTAAAGAGAAACTTTTCTCTCATAGTCTTCATAAATATTTCGACAACACAGAGGGAGGAGACGTCATCTAAGAGTGGGAGTACCATGTCCAGTGCCCGGTAGTGGCAAGGATCTCGGATGGATTTGTGGGGTTGAACAGGGCGCCTGAGTGAAGGTAGGTTTGGGGGGGATACAGGCACAGCTGGAGAAGCATCAGAGGAGCAGAGAAGGCGTTAGGGTAGGAGAGGTCATGTGGAAATCCGTCTTGGTGAGTGAGTATCAGCAGACTTCGAGGAGGATATATTTTGGAAGAAGGTTAAGAGTGTGTGATAAACAAGAGAACAAGTGGGGAACATCGGTGAAGGAGGCGAATGGGGAAGTAATAACAGGGAGAAATGAGGTGGAAAGGAAATGGAGTAGCTCTGATGGTTTTTAGATGTGTTCGATAACAAGAAGGCTGATGTGGGATATTTTGGAAGGTGGAGGTATGTGAAGTGAGAGAGCCATGGAGAGAGTGGCCTGGTGAAAAGATGTGAGGTGGCGAAAGCCCTACGAAAGGTAAAGTGCGGCAATGCGGCTGGGGTGATTTTCTACATTGGCTAGTTTGGATTGCCGTTGCACAAAGGTAAGGGGGAACAAAGATGAACCTTCAAATAGCAGACATATACATTTGTTGAGTATACCTGGTAAGTTGTATAGAAGAGCAGTGAATGAGAGGGAAGTGGCATGTACAGAACATCAGATTGGGGAGGAACACTGTGGCTTCAACAGTGTTAGAGGATGTGTGGATCAGATGCTTGGTTTGAAGTGTGTGTTCGAGAAATACCTCGAAAAACGGATGGATTTGCATGTGGCGTTTATGGACCTGGAGAAAGCGTATGACAGAGTTGATATGTATGCCTTGTGGAAGGTCTTCCGAATATATGGTGTGGAAGGAGAGTTGCTAGAAGCAGTGAGAAGTTTTTTTTTTTCATCAAGAGATGAAGGCGTGTGAGCGAGTAGGAAGAAAGGGAGGTGAGTTGCTCCAGGTGAAGTTTGGTCTGCGACAGGGGTGCGTGATGTCACCATGGCTATTTAATGTGTTTATGGTTGGGGTGATGAGGGAGATGAATGCATGAATCATGGGGAGAGGAGCATGTGTGAAGTCTACTGAGGGTAAGTCAGTTGTTGTTTGCAGGTGATACAACTTTGGCGGCAGATTCGGGTGAGAAACTGCAGAAGCAGGTGTCTGAATTTAGGAAAGCGTGTGAAAGTGAGGAAGTTAAGAGTTAACGTGAATACAAGTAAAGTTGTTAAGTTTAGCAGTGAAGGGAGACAGGTTATTCGGAGTTTGAGTTTGAATGGAGTGGACTTAAATGGAAAGGACTGTTTTAAGTACCTGGGAGTGGATATAGCGGCAAATGGAACCTTGGGACCTGAAGTAAGCCATAGGGTGGTTGAGGGGGGTCAAAGGTTCTGGGAGCACTGAGGAATGTGTGAGAATAGAAGACACTGTCTGTCAGAGCAAAGATGGGTATGTTTGACGGTACAGCACTTCCGTCGGCGATGCATGGATGCGAGGCGTGGTTCCTAGATGAAAGAAAAAGAGGAGAGGAGACAGTGGCTGTAATGGAAATGAAATATTTTAGGACAATATGAGGTGTGAGGTGGTTTGATCCAAGAAGTAATGATATAGTAATGATAAAGTAAGAGAGAGGTGTGGTAGTAGGTGGAACATGTATGTGAGAACGGAAGAGATGTGCTGAAATGGTTTGGACATTTGGAGAAGATGCGTGAGGAGAGGTTGACTAAGAAGGCATACATGTCATAAATGGAGGGAACAAAGAAAACGGGGACACCAAGGAAGATGTGGAAACGATGAGTGAAAGATAAAATTTGAAGGATTAGGGCCTGGACGCGCAAGTGGGTGCGAGGCGTGCGAGAGAAAGAACGAACTGGAACGATGTGATATACGGGGCACGACGTGCTATCATTGGGCATATGAAGCGACTGGGGCAAGCCACGGAAAGGTGGTCTCTGGGTCTGGTTATGGATAGTGGACTATGGCTTTGATGCATTATACAATGACAGTTAGAGAGCAAATATGAGAGGATGAGGGCCATTTCTCTGTTCATAATTCTACTCTCGTTAACGCAGGAAAGACAACACCTTGGCTTCTTAAACTCCCTTCCTTTGCTTTTCTGCGCTTCTCTCCGTTCACCCAATGCATCGTCTCTCTCTCTCTCTCTCTCTCTCTCTCTCTCTCTCTCTCTCTCTCTCTCTCTCTCTCTCTCTCTCTCTGCTTATGGAAAGCCGTAGCCAGCCGCCTGCACACACACACACACACACAAACACACACAGTTCCTAGGGTTTACCTTCACACAAGTTGGACAGGAGCATCATGAATGTGTATCTACAAAAAAAAGAAAATAAAATCCCTCTCCACATGTCTGCTTGCTCTCGGGAAGTGGGCGCGCCTTTCCGACACCAGAATCGATCCAGCTGCTGATCCAACTTCATTTGGCCTGGGAAAGTTGACCTCATGCGAGATCATGAAACACCAAATGGCTGTAATAATCGTGTACGTTACGACCATTTTGGGTTGAAGGAAGATCATCAATATAAAAGGCATCGGAACTATACGAGACACTTGAAGGCATTGTAACTACCAGGCTATGAAGAGCAATGATAGGGTAAGAGGGAAGTGTGGTTAGTAGATGGAGTATGTACGTGAGAACGGAGAGAGGTGTGCTGGTATGGTTTGGACATATGGAGAGGATGCGTGAAGAGAGGTTGACTAAGATGGAAGTACATGCCAGGAATGGAAGGGGGGGACAAAGAAAAAGGGGACACCAAGCGAGAGAAGAGAGAAATATAAACCCATGATCTTAAACATACCCAAAGGGCGAGTCTGTTCTCTCCCTGAGGAGACATAGAAAATGGGACACTGATGCAGCAAATGTCCCTAACTCATCTATTTCAGGGGTTTACTCACTGTTCCGATAGCTTTGTGGTTACGGATGCGCAACATCCATCAAGGCAGCCTGCTACTATATCGAGAAATCATCTTGTCCAAATGTGACAAATTAGATTAAACTCGACGCCACAACAAGTGATAATAAAGGAGGAGGGAAGTAGTCCCTCCTTAAGGTTCTTCGTCCACGGTTCTCCGGCTGCGTGGCTAAAGCCATCCACGGGATCGATACCCGGCCACATCATAACATATTCACAATGTGGGAAACAAAAGCGAATACAACGTCATTTTTTTTCCACGTCGCTCGTTTACCATGTGTTAAAGTGTCTCATTAGACTTAGGTATCTGTGGTGATGGCTGGGGTCTGTGGTGTTGGTGATGGCTGGGGTCTGTGGTGCTGGTGATGGCTGGGGTCTGTGGTGTTGGTGATGGCTGGGGTCTGTGGTGTTGGTGATGGCTGGGGTCTGTGGTGCTGGTGATGGCTGGGGGTCTTCATGCTGGTGATGGCTGGGGTCTGTGGTGCTGGTGATGGCTGGGGTCTGTGGTGTTGGTGATGGCTGGGGTCTGTGGTGCTGGTGATGGCTGGGGTCTGTGGTGTTGGTGATGGCTGGGGTCTGTGGTGTTGGTGATGGCTGGGGTCTGTGGTGTTGGTGATGGCTGGGGCCCTGTGGTGTTGGTGATGGCTGGGGCCCTGTGGTGTTGGTGATGGCTGGGGTCTGTGGTGTTGGTGATGGCTGGGGTCTGTGGTGTTGGTGATGGCTGGGGTCTGTGGTGTTGGTGATGGCTGGGGGTCTGTGGTGCTGGTGATGGCTGGGGTCTGTGGTGTTGGTGATGGCTGGGGTCTGTGGTGTTGGTGATGGCTGGGGTCTGTGGTGTTGGTGATGGCTGGGGTCTGTGGTGCTGGTGATGGCTGGGGGTCTGTGGTGTTGGTGATGGCTGGGGGTCTGTGGTGTTGGTGATGGCTGGGACCTGTGGTGTTGGTGATGGCTGTGGTCTGTGGTGCTGGTGATGGCTGTGGTCTGTGGTGTTGGTGATGGCTGAGGTCTGTGGTGTTGGTGATGGCTGGGGTCTGTGGTGCTGGTGATGGCTGGGGTCTGTGGTGCTGGTGATGGCTGGGGTCTGTGGTGTTGGTGATGGCTGGAGTCTGTGGTGCTGGTGATGGCTGGGGTCTGTGGTGCTGGTGATGGCTGGGGCCCTGTGGTGCTGGTGATGGCTGGGACCTGTGGTGCTGGTGATGGCTGGGGTCTGTGGTGCTGGTGATGGCTGGGGTCTGTGGTGTTGGTGATGGCTGGGGTCTGTGGTGCTGGTGATGGCTGGGGTCTGTGGTGTTGGTGATGGCTGGGGTCTGTGGTGTTGGTGATGGCTGGGGTCTGTGGTGCTGGTGATGGCTGGGGTCTGTGGTGTTGGTGATGGCTGGGGTCTGTGGTGTTGGTGATGGCTGGGGTCTGTGGTGCTGGTGATGGCTGGTGGTCTGTGGTGTGCTGGTGATGGCTGGGGTCTGTGGTGCTGGTGATGGCTGGGGTCTGTGGTGTTGGTGATGGCTGGGGTCTGTGGTGCTGGTGATGGCTGGGGTCTGTGGTGTTGGTGATGGCTGGGGTCTGTGGTGTTGGTGATGGCTGGGGTCTGTGGTGCTGGTGATGGCTGGGGTCTGTGGTGCTGGTGATGGCTGGGGTCTGTGGTGCTGGTGATGGCTGGGGCCCTGTGGTGTTGGTGATGGCTGTGGTCTGTGGTGCTGGTGATGGCTGTGGTCTGTGGTGCTGGTGATGGCTGGGGCCTGTGGTGCTGGTGATGGCTGGGGCCCTGTGGTGTTGGTGATGGCTGGGGTCTGTGGTGTTGGTGATGGCTGGGGTCTGTGGTGTTGGTGATGGCTGTGGTCTGTGGTGCTGGTGATGGCTGGTGGTCTGTGGTGCTGGTGATGGCTGGGGTCTGTGGTGCTGGTGATGGCTGGGGTCTGTGGTGTTGGTGATGGCTGAGGTCTGTGGTGCTGGTGATGGCTGGGGCCTGTGGTGCTGGTGATGGCTGGGGTCTGTGGTGCTGGTGATGGCTGGGGTCTGTGGTGCTGGTGATGGCTGGGGTCTGTGGTGCTGGTGATGGCTGGGGTCTGTGGTGCTGGTGATGGCTGTGGTCTGTGGTGTTGGTGATGGCTGGGGTCTGTGGTGTTGGTGATGGCTGGGACCTGTGGTGTTGGTGATGGCTGGGGTCTGTGGTGCTGGTGATGGCTGGGGTCTGTGGTGTTGGTGATGGCTGGGGGTCTGTGGTGCAGGTGATGGCTGGGGTCTGTGGTGCTGGTGATGGCTGGGGTCTGTGGTGTTGGTGATGGCTGGGGTCTGTGGTGCTGGTGATGGCTGGGGGTCTGTGGTGCTGGTGATGGCTGGGGCCCTGTGGTGTTGGTGATGGCTGGGGGTCTGTGGTGTTGGTGATGGCTGGGGTCTGTGGTGCTGGTGATGGCTGGGGTCTGTGGTGTTGGTGATGGCTGGGGTCTGTGGTGTTGGTGATGGCTGGGGTCTGTGGTGCTGGTGATGGCTGGGACCTGGTGTTGATAAACACCTCACAGAATGGTATCAACATTTCCCTCTTCTCCCACCGCGTCTCAAAACAGCCTAGGGTGATAGCGATATACGCTCGCCCTAACACGTCCTCAGGGCGTAAAGCAAGAATATCGAGCGTACGCGAAGTTGCCCTG
The DNA here is from genome assembly GCF_036320965.1 of Panulirus ornatus. Taxonomy (NCBI): domain Eukaryota; kingdom Metazoa; phylum Arthropoda; class Malacostraca; order Decapoda; family Palinuridae; genus Panulirus; species Panulirus ornatus. Next base: position 47,550,755 of record NC_092240.1, on the reverse strand, counting down.
GCAAATATACGCCATTTCTGGCGACACCTACCCGGCAAAAATACCTCATACACACACACACACACACACACTTCAAAGACCCGATTGATTTTACGATGTTATTTTCGCGTGTCCAATGTCCCGCATGCTTTATTCAACTGAGAGCAAGCTCCCTGAACTGCTCCTCACAGCGCCAGTGGTCAGGTCCATATTACTAAAGGTATTTCTTTTGTTTACTTTTATTCTAGGTCCTGATCCTTGTCCACCATTGTAGATGTCCATGTGTGTCTTATATGTACGCCTAAAATGTGTGTTTCGACTGCCCGTGTGTACATGACAGTGTTTTTACATGAAGGAGGTTTTGGAATGGGGGAGTGAGTCTACCCTCGTATTCATCTCCTGCATGTGTGTATACTCAACACATATAGTAAGTGTACGAATTCACGTTAACAGGACTGTATGAAAAGCAGACTTAACAGATGGTTAGTTACGTGGAGGTTATTCTCTGTATGTATTATAACACTGAGTCGTCCATTCTTAGTTAGTCTATCTTCGCTCATCCTCTCCATGTGTACGAGCCATTTACGTACACCGTGGTCGACCCCTTTCACTCAAACTCGTCTTACCTCCACACTTCTCTGACACTGTCACTCCAAAACCTGATCAATGCAACCCACTTCAGATCTAGTTCTTAGGGTAACTCATGGCCCAACACATCCACCTTCTTCCATTCCTTTTAGCACTCCATACATGCCCTTCTTTGCCATAACAGATACTGACTTCTCCTTCCACACTCACCTTAATACACCCATATTCCCACCCAGGATTCGTTTCGATCCCCATGTTTCCATCTGTCACCTCCACTCCCGCACAGATTAAAAACGTTCTGCTTCCTCTAGGTCTTCTCCATCCATTCTGACCCCATGTTACGACTCATTATTTGACTTTTATGTTTGCTCTAAGTTTCCACCTTTGATGCACCAGCTTATACAGTTTCTCCAAAGACTCAGCTACGAAGATCCCGGCATTTGCCTCCCGCACCATCCGATTTATTATGAAGAGATTAAACAGCCATGGTGATCTTACACACTCTTGACGCAGATCAACCTTCTCCAGGCACCACTTACCCTCCTCCCTTCCCACACGCACACAAAAGACTTATTGCGTTCATCTGCATCGTCCACAAGACATTTGTCAACCTGATCATGCGCTTGTTCTATATCCATATAGACATGTAATTCTCACACACCTTCTTCAAGGCAAACACCTGGCCAACACGTCTTCTATCTCTCCTGAAGTCAAATTGCGCCCCACAAGTCTGATGCTATGTGCATACCACCACCCTTTCAGTGACCACTCTCTCATACACATTACCAGATACACTCAACACCTCTCCAATTCGAGCCCTTTTGAAAGGGATCTATATATATATATATATATACATTTCCCTGGTCCTATTGTATGTCGCCTTCGGCCGTGCAAACGACAAATAGCCTGACCAATCAATCACCCGCTCTGGAACCTCCACTCTTGAGAAACTTAACTGCAATCCCATCCACTCCGGCCTCTTTGCCGCACTGCATCTTACGCCAAGTTTTCACGACTTCTTCTCTTTTCACAACAACATTTACTATGGCTCTCTCTCACCCTGCATAGCACAGTCACCTTTCTGTCCCTCCAATAAAACTCCTCCCTCCATCTCATTCTCACAACTGCGTTGCCTACTACCCAATTTCCCACCTGCTCCTCCACACTGTCATCCTCCAAACCTCTTGCTCTTATTCTTCCCTCACTGTTCACCTCCTTCTCCAACATATTCCCTCCAGTTCATCAATACTCCCTCAACCCCCATATTTCATAGCCCTCCCTCTCCCCCAACACACCAACACACACACACACACACACACACACACACACACACCTCACTCTCCAATTCCTAAACCTTTCTCTGAAACTCCTGACGCGTTCTATTAAGCTCCGAATTGGTCTCACTCCATTCCTGCTGGTACCATTCCCGTAAACAAACCATCGAATAATGAGCGAAGAGAGGAAATGGCGAACGTGTATATGTGTTTTCTTTGAAAGAAAATGAGTGTCTATGTGAGTCCATGGGATGTGGGGGTTCAATCATTGAACATTGTGTTAATGAACACCTCTATAGACTGAGTCAAAGGATCTGTTTATTTCTTCTTTTTTTTCAAGCATTTTTTACGGTGATTAATTAGAGAGAGAGAGAGGAGTTCACAAGTGTTTCGAGATGGGCTAATGAACTTCGAACGCTGGAATCCAAACTGATAATGGAAAATAGAATACATGGCTGATAACTCGACCTTCTACAAAGGCATACATGGTTCAGTTATTGCCTGGATAATTGTGTTTGTCTGTTATTGAATAAATTTGGAGGTTGTATTTCATTTTGAACAAAGTGCATATGAACGCGCACCTTTACAGAACATACAAACCTCCAACAGCCAGGATCGAACCCGGGACCCCTTGTGCAACAGGCGGGAGCGCTACCGCTAAGCTATGATCACACCCTAATAGGGAAATAACTATTCCAATACTATGTACTCAAATACCCTTCGTCTTACGTTGGTGAGCAACGGGGTCTACACCGGTCATTTCCCAACAGGCTCACACAGCCAGCAGATAACATTTTACAGAACCTAACTGTACAACAGACAGACAGATAGATAGACAGACAGACAGAGAGACAGACTTACAGATAGACAGATAGACGGACAGACAGACAGACAGACACACACACACACACACACATCAAATACATGTAATTATGTGAGTCATCTTATGCCATATACGCCACCCAGGGCCAGACGAATCGACATAGACCTGACCTGACCTGACCTGACCTGACCAGACCTGACCTGACCAGACCTGACCAGACCTGACCTGACCAGACCTGACCTGACCTGATCAGACCTGACCTGACCAGACCTGACCTGACCTCAGCGTCTGGTAATGACCAGTAACGCCACAAGGGGAAGCTCTGTTTTGACCCTCCATTCCCCTCTCCTCCCCTCCCCTCTCCGTGATGAGTTATTAACAACTCGGCGGGGGGGGGGGAGGGGGGAGGGGGTGTTCCAGATACGGTACATTCCCCCCCCCCCGCTATGACGCTGCCCCCCCACCCCCCCTCCTCCTCCTCCTGTGTGACCTTTTGACCCGATCGTGAAGATACAGGTCAAAGGTCACGCCAT